>NW_026998545.1:0-49453 GCF_035044405.1 Drosophila montana | reverse complement strand
GAGACAAAATCAGAACAATCAACGGTCAATACAACAGAAATACACTCAAGCCTCTGCGTACAGAAGCTCAGGTCAAGTGAATAATTGACCAAGAAGTATTATTGCAAGGTATACAACACCATAACAGCAGAGAATCAGTCATTTAAGCTCAGATGACGCCCCACCTAACCAAGAGGTCTCTGAATATATACGACCGGGTTAATTTTTAGGCACAAACTCCCTGTTCCCGTTCATTAAAAGATCAATTGCAGGGAGACAAATTAAACTTTTGATAGATATGGAGTTTGCAAGAACTATGTTAAGTCGTAAAAAGAATTAAATAATATTATTCCGGTAAAGAAACCTTTTCATATAAAATCGATTCATGGTTATAATGCCATAAGCGAAAAGTGCGTTATGCACCTCTTTAATACAAATACGACATTCTTCTTATAGCCAAATCTCACAACGTTTGCCGGAAAAATCAGACTTGGTTTACTTAAGCAAATGAACATTTTACTTCAAATGATTTCATACGTAAGAATCTAAAATTCAATTTTTAAAATGTTTAAGCGTGAATTTCAAGAAGATTGAAAAGTTTCTGCTAATTTTAAGAAACCGAACGGCAGTCTTTGCAGAATCACATATTACAATAATACCAGTGGTACTAGCTGGAGAGAAAATGATAATCCCGTATGTTTAAAGTCATACCCCTATCTAATGGGCGTCCCAGACATTGCAAATTCAGAAGCATGGAAAATGCCCATTTATTCCACTCATGCCACAAAAGGTAAGGGACGTACAGCACAACACGCTAAGGAAAACACTAAATAAATTAAATCAAGATATACAGTTCCAAATGGAAGACAAGGTCCTTGTGAAAGCAAAGAAACGTACTCAAACTGCAGATATAACTATTAAGAAGGACTTTAAGTATTTAAAACACTTAAATAACTTAACTATTTACTCAAAAAGGTCAAGAAGACAGATAAATTCAGAAATCATTTCCTCCAGTCGCGTATGAAGCACATACTGGAATTAGACGTGTGAGACATGCGGATAATTATAGCTACAATAAATATTCATCATCGACTTGCTAGAAGCATTCATTTGTTAGGCACCGCTTTAAAAATTGTAGCCACGACCCCAAATTTTGATGACTTCGAAAAAGTTAAATTTGCACAGAAAGAGCCCATCGAATAAAAAACTTTTACAGATAATTATAAATACAAAGACACAGGAACAAATAATCCAACATTTTTATAAAAGGGTATAATGTATTTGTGCAAATGCATGTTATAGGCAGAAGGAAGCATCTCCGACCCCATAAAGAATAAATATTTTTGATCGTCATCAATCGTTATGTCCATTTGTCTGTCCGTCCGTCCGTATATATGAACGCAAGGATCTCAGAGATCCCTATAAGAGCTAGAGACTTGAAATTTGGAATGTGGGTCTTCCTAGTACCTGCGCAGTACGAGTTTGATTCCGATAATCGATAACTTGTTACTAGTCGTCGATAAAAATCGATATTGAAATCCTGTTTTTTGAGCGAATCTCGTAACTTCTTAGAGCTAGAGACACTAATGCTGATGACAGCGTCTAACTGCATTAACAGATCTAGGCCGATGATACAATCATTTTTGTGTGATTTTTTATTTGATCCGTGCATGGAATGAATCGTGAAGGTGAAATATGCAGGCTTGATGTAATTTTCGGACGTGCCCCTATCGATTATGAATTTTGTTGTTGCCCCCGCTACATTTCGCTGTACGAACGGCAGCATGGACCTTCCACTAAAAAAGTAATACCATATCCTTCATACTCGGACTCATCATTTCTTGTGCTATTTCTGATGTCATTGTCTTGAGCTTCTTCTTGAGCAATATGGCTTACCCTTTGCATCCATTGCTCTGAAGTTTTGCTCTTTTTCCTACCCCGCGCATTTAAGTTTGGCCTCCCCGAACTTTGTTGTTGCTAATAAGCAGTGGGTTGCCTGAACCTTGAAATGGAAACGTCTACTTATATTGGCTTTGCGCATTCTGTTTCACGTGTCTTGTTTCGGGATTGATCGGCTTTGTGCTGATCTTAAAGGATCCCTGTAGAGAGTGGACCCTGTTCGTTTGTTCATACTGTTTAGACTGCTGTTGGCTACTAGAACGCTGCTCAAAATTAAAAGCCTTCTCTTCCGGGCATCTGGCATAGTTCTCTGCGAAGTAGTATCTGTCCTGGGCTAATGCCAAGGCGGAGGACAAGTAGGGGGTATGTGCCGCAAACGGCACATCTAAGCCCGGAGATGAATACTCGAAGGGCGTCGCCTCTGGATTTCTCGCACATACCATTCGCTACAACAGAGTCGTACGACATGTTGACCTTATTTCTCAACAAAGTGAGCTTTTTCTCCACCTCATTGTAGTATTCTAAAAGCGGAAGCCTTGTTTGTTGGAGCGTATAAAGCTCTTGTTCTATGACTAGGATAGGTTGCTTTGTAAATATCGTACGCGGCTACTGCTGACAATCGCCAAGACGCGAATATCTAATGCTTGCCCTCGAATTCTGCTAAGCACTTTATAGCAACTAGTACTCGTCGCATCTGATACATTCTATAATTTAAGCGTTTTACCGACTTGAATTTCAGGATATGGGTTGTGCGTGCTTCTAAGCTGTCCTGTCAAATCGTTTATTTGGTAGCTAAATTTTTCCCTAAGGTTTCTATTTCTCTGTTCATTCTGCGCAACTTGTTGCACTAGTGTACTAGACACAGCAGCCGTGACTATCGTACTTAATTGCTAAACGGTTATGTCCGACATTTTTCCTGAGGATGTATTTTCAGTACTGATTTGTAATTTCTTGACGCTAGCAAGTGGGGACTGTAGGGCAGAATCGTCGCTTTCGTACTCTTTGGACTCTCTATGACTTTCAGAACTATCTGACTTAACGCTAATTCAGAATGTAACCTATACTACAAAATTAGTTGTATACTTTCCGCCAGTAATAGAACATTTTATTTTAATTTCTGACAATTTTTTGCTATAATTTTTAGGGCTCACAATTCTCTTTGGGCACTTAAATCCTTTCTGTTTTCTTTAATCTAAGTTGAACATCTCATAAGTAAAATGTATTGTACACTTAAAATTGAAAGACCTTGGGCGATCTGTAGTTAGGTTAGCCAAATGTAAAATCGACAACAAATTGAATTTAATTTTGAATGAAATCGTATAGCGATTGTATAGCGATAAGATAATAACAAACCCAGCGCAAAATCGTGTTTGCATTTCGCAAGTAGATTTTTCGAAGTATTGATGTGGAAACACATTTTTATACCCTGAATCCATTGAAAATGTATAATAAAGGTATAATGTTTTTGTGCAAATGTATATAACAGACAGAATAAGCATCTTCGACTCCATAAAATATATATATTCTTGATCGGCATCAATGCCCAGTCTGCCAGTCCGTTCGTCTGTCCGTATGTATGAACGCGTCGATCTCAGAACCGATTAGAGCTAGAGACTTTCTACGCAGGTCCTCCTAGTACCCGCGCAGTACGAATTTGTTTCCGATGGTCGATAGCTTGACTTTTTTTTCAAGCAATCGATATCGATATTCCGTTATTGAGCAATCTCTTACGTTTGAAGAGCTTAATTCACCAAATTTTACATTTAGCATCTATATTAGTATATACAGATCAAATACCTTTCATTTTATAGCTATTGCTACCCCCACGCCTCCGCCCCACAGCTATAACTCAAATTCATAAATAGATTGGAACCCACCAATTAAAACTAAAATTTTAATGCAATTGCCTTTCTGAAAATATTCGCGTATTCTATTGCCCAATAAGATCTACTGCTGAAAATTTCATTCAGTTCGGTAAAAAAATTAGAAATAATTCAAGCAAACGTGTGGTTATACTTTCAGGCCATGCGTCAGCGGCATCTAGCGCAAAGCGCAAGAATTTCTGTAGACATGTGAACACATACATGCACATGCATACACACAAAAATAAATGCAATTGCGATTGTATCTAATTCAATGCTCTGTGTGGGTGCTGCTATTTAAGATCCGTTTTTTTTTTGTTGAAACCAGTTTTCTGGTATAGCTGTCAGGTATGAGGCGGTGGCAAGCCGATTGGTCGGTTGAGCGGAGTTGCGAGTTCGAATCCGCTGTACGGGGAACTGAGTTAAAAAAAAATTGTTTTTATTCTATAGCAAATGAGCGCGAGCTGGGTATCCCTTTGTCGTAAGTAAGTTTTAAAATATGGTCAAAAACCCTGATGTTTAAATTGACAACATTCTTATGAGCTGTACTTGCTTTGGAAAGCTTTTCGACATACTAGAGGCTGTAATAACTTTCGATGCGTAAAACAACCCAGATTGCTTACGAAAATAGTCGAAATCTACAAATAACTTTGGAGTGAGTATTGGTGGAGCTAAGGTAAAAGATAGCCCCATAGAAAATGGAAGCCATGCGTCAAATATGCTGAAGAGTTTGAGGACATCGACGCAATTTCCGAACTTTAGCAATTGACTGCAAACATATAAATAAAAAGGCACCATCTATAGCTAGAGCTTTGATTATAAATATAAAGTATGAAAGTTGTTTATAACTTTAAAAACAATATTATCTTTTTGGGCTTCGTGTCAGTTGTGCTGTACGTATGCACCGCATGGATTCATATATGTCGACGTTGGCATATATGATAACAAAGAAGATGTCAATGCGGTTTTCAATTGAGCTTGCAACAGACTCTCTTGTGCTTGCCTGACCTAGTTCAAAAAATGTATTTACCTGGTACCTAATACCCAAATTTTTGATGCGAGTCCACAAGGCCATTAGGGTCAGATGCCGACTTACGCAGTAATATAGATGTAATCAGCATTCATTTTAATGGGATTGCCTTCAGATCATAGTATTAATGCAGGGATTTCCAATGGTAATGACCCGCAATCACGCGTCCAGCCAAAACACGCTTTCTTTAATAACTTTTGTTTTTCTTAACCAATCTTGGTGAAATTTTAAACAGGTGATCCTATTGTACTATATAAAATGTATTGTCAAGAAGACAATTGCATTATAATAGTGACTTAAACTGATGGGTAATTCAAATTGGTTTATTTACTTGATTTATAGCTATGTGGTGGTAGCGGGGTGGTGGCAATAGCTAAAAAATGAAAGATACTTGTTTATATATACTATTCAAGAAGTTACATGTCATGTTTGGTGACTCTAGCTCTAAAAACCTAAGAGAAATGCTCAAAAAACACGATTTCAATATCTATTTCTACCGATTACAAGTTACAAGTTATCGATTATCGGAAACAAACTCTGTACTGCGCGGGCAATAGGAGGACCTACGTTCGAAATTTTAAGACTAACTCTTATAGGTTCTGAAATCCTTGCGTTCATACATACGGACAGACGGACAACTCGGCTATTAATGCAGATCAAGAATAAAACGAATTTATTGGGTTGGAGATGCTTCCTTCTGCATGTAACATACATGTGCACAAATACATTATGCCCCTTTTACATTTTAATGGGTTTAGGGTATAAACAGCTTGAAGAAAATAGTTATGTATAGTTATTAGACATCTCTCCCAATTTAAATGACTATTTTGAGCAACACAAATTTTAATAAAAGGTTTAATCAAGTACATCATTTATGTAATCGATATATATTAAATATTCCTGGCGTGACAGCGCACAGCCTAAATGCCTAAATGAAATAGACGGGATTTTGGAAAATTCGTCCCGCAAATTTTCATTATTTTTTGTCCTTATTTCATCACTTAATTTTCACAAAGCAAAAATTGGAATAAAAACTGAAATAAAAAAAAAATTTTTTTAAAATGTATTTGTTATGTCACACGCATTTGTTATGGCGCACAGCCTAAATGCCTAAATGAAATAGACGGGATTTTGGAAAATTCGTCCCGCAAATTTTCAATATTTTTTGTCCTTATTTCATCACTTAATTTTCACAAAGAAAAAATTGGAATAAAAACTGAAATAAAAAAAAAAATTTTTTAAAATGTATGTACAATACTATCTATATATATATATTATTTCAGGCCCAAATCAGCTCATCGAGTAGCAAAGCTAGATAACCGTCGGCACCGAGCACAGGTTTAAGAGTTCAAGCATCGTAAAAGACAGAATGCTTTTTATTTTTTATTTTGGAATTCTGATTATTTAGAGCTACTATGCATATTTTAAAAATTGTCGCGAATTACACAACACGCTACACGGTATGAAACACGCCGTCAAAGTCGCGGATATGCAAAATATATGAAAAGTGTATAACTGCTATGCAAATTTCAATACCTTAATATTTACACTGAAAATAATATTGATATTTTACAGAAATGTAAGCGTTGTTTGTGAACATTTATTTCAAAGCTGAAGAATTTCTCCAATAATATCGTCTTCTGTCCGAGTGCGTAATTAAAGTCGCCTTGTTCTGTTGAAAATGCTAGAAATGATTTCACGAACCATAGGAATATACAGGTCAGCGTAAAATGTCTTGTCCCTGAAATATTGGAACCATCGCACATTGGGCATGCGAAGCAATGACTTTGTGATGGCAGTCTTTCCCCTTATGATAAGCCCGCTCCCCTTTTTAAGGAGCTAGTCAATTTTACGCATGTTTGTCCTAGCTGAACCGCAAACCCTGGTACGTAAGCCGCCTACGATACGTGACGCTATGACTGTGTCTTATCTTTATCGGCGGGCGTGAACGACCAGGCAGCGCAAATGTGGCGTGCTGGGTTCGCTCGATATTGAGGGCGATATTAAATCGTGATCCTCAACACGCGAACTCGTAAAAAAAACACTTAAAGACTCCTGAAGGCGGCCGTTGACTGCTGCTTGATGCCAGAAATTCCGTATCATCTAAGAATGATGCTGTCAATGTTCCACGAAAGTAAAAAATGGGAAGGTTCGCTGTGTAGATAGTATAAAGTACTGGCCCATGCATACTACCCTGCGGGACACTAGCCCGAATGGGGTGCTTTCAGAAGAGGGCTTTCTTGAAACGATGCTTGCACCCTCCAGAGGTCTGCGGGGAGCAGAGGCATGCGCCAAGACCACTGGCTACTCTACCGTATGAAGTTGGAAGTAAGTTGGAAAAGTTTTCAAGGGTGCTACGAACCTTTTTCCTACAAGCGCCTCTGGCTATTAATGTCAATAGACAGAATTCTGGCGGTTAATTTAAAAAGGCAAAATATCCAATTCGTGCCAAAACATGTCCCAAGCCCCCTGTCTGGGCTTTAATTGGCCTTCGCTGCCCTCTGGTCCTGTTAAAGGACTGAACTATCTGTTCTATTGATTATGCAAATATTGCCCACGCTGGGCAGCTGGGCGCATATTTAAACAGTTTGTTATCCCCAACTGCATCTCCCACATCTCCAGATGCTGCTGCTTCCCCTTTACAACCAGGACTCTGCTGATTAGTTGTTGGGGCGGTATGGCTTTTTGGAGCCGTACCTTACGACTTGAGGTGGGCCGCTCCCTGTCAAAACGATGCATTTTTCTAGGCTTTGTCCTTGCTGAGCCGCAGACTTTGTTGGCGTGTTTCTTTCGCGTCGGCTGTTTGTCATACTACCAGAATTCTGCTGAGCACGTTACACACTGCACGTAACACACCAATTTCGTTGCCTAAATCTTGCAGGTGTTCACTCTATCGTCTAACCTAGGGTATGAAGTGCACTTGCTAAAGTATGCTCGACTACCTAATACCCAAGATTTGCATTTCACCCATATTTGACGTCTTATTTTTCCCTAATCCTCTGCTAGGGTACATACACTCTAGGGTATGTCCGACTTAAAATACCCTGTATGCAACTTCCTTTTTTTTTTTTAAACACTTATTTGGGCATACTTGCGAGGCTTTATTTCGCAAGCATGCCACGCCCCTAAACGCCTCCTACGTCCCTGCTCGGGCGCCACTTGTAAGGAAGCTTCTGGTCGGGGTACAACTCATTCTTACCAGGACCACCAATCTACAAGATATTTGTTAGTTTGCTGGGATGGAGGCAAACTATGACTCCTACTACATTAATAGGATAAAGTGAGAAGTTCATACATACGGCTGGGATTATTCACGCGATCAGCAGGCCAAGCCCCGATTCACACATGCACGGCCGGGATTGCTCACGCGGTCGACAGGCTAAGCCCCAATTCACACACACACGGTCGGGATTGCTCACGCGGTCGACAGGCTAAGCCCCGATTCCCACATACACGGCACACTAGGTTTTGAGAAGGGGTTATGTTGAACACTGGCTAACTTCGGGGCTCTAAGTTAGGTTTAATAGGAAGTAAAAAGAGTTAACCGACTTTCTTTACTAACTTCATTTATTCACATCCACTTACTACTCGCTACATTACACGATTTCCCTAAGTTAAGGCCCTGCCGCACTGTTCGGAGCCCTAGCGCACCGCTGCACACCCTAAGTCTCCTTTTCTTACTTCTCCGTAGCACACAAGTACTTACCCTGACGCTCGATCGCAAAGTGTCGGCACGCTCGCAGGCGAGCCGTGCGCTTGCCTCGGTCGCTCAACTTCGCCGCGAGCTTTCGCAACTTCACCTCGAAGCTTTCACTCTTCATTGCCGAAATGAAGTTGCGCTCTCGATGACAGTGTTGAGCAACCGATCAGCAACGCACGGTTTCGGTTAGCTTAAACTGGGCTTCTTGCCCCTAACCAACTTCAATACTTCGGCACCTTGCCCTAACCATTCTTATAACTAATACAATGCTAGTATATAAGCAATGCCTATACCCTATAACTATAATTATGAACTGTGGGGTGGCTACTTTATACTTATTTCTTTCAATTGCTCTCGATTAACTCCTGATTTGGGTCGAAAACCATTCGCAGTCTCTTGCTACTAGTTATACATTTTCATCCCTCCATGGGACATGCAACATAACTAATTCTCGAAAGTAATTGCTCATATCAGTATTAATATTAAATCTAATTCCTAATTATAATTGAAGAGTTCCTCTTCTTTACGAAGCCACTACCATCGCGAAGTGCGTAAACTAATTGCTGGGAAGCCCTGGTTGTTCCGATGGCATCCGCATCATCTATATTTCGGCGAGTACCACTATGCTGTTTGCTAAAACTGTAAAAAGGTAAGTTTTGCAACTTTTGCCTAGACTTCCTCAAGCCAACCTCATGCTCTGGAAACGAGGTATTGATAAAAACCACTGCGTTACTGCTTTCGGACAAAGGCATAGCTAAACAGCTGTAAATGGCTTCCTAGGCGGATATTTCCGTGCCCGAAATAAAATTATGCCCTATATGCTGTAACTCTTGCTTTATAGTTACATGGCCCCTGCTAATCTCACTTACAGCTTCACACATTAGCTTTGAAATTCCTCTCTGGGACTTGTTATTATACCCTGAACCCATTAGAAATGGGTAAAAAGGGTAGAATGTATTTGTGCAAATGTATGTAACAGCCAGTAGAAAGCTTCTCCGACCCCATAAAGTATATATATTCTTGATCATCATCAATAGCCGAGTTGATCTAGCCATGTCTGTTTATCTGTCCGTCCGTCTGTCCGTATGTATGAACGCAAGGATCTCAGAACCTATAAGAGCTAGAGACATGAAATTTTAGCTGTAGGTCCTCCTAGTGCCCACGCAGATCGAGTTTGTTTCCGATATTCGATAACTTGCTCCGTTTCCAAGTAATCGAAATCCGGTTTTTAAGCAATTTTGGTAAATTATATGAGCTAGAGTCACCAAATTTGACATGTCGCTTATAGAAAAGTATATATATATCAAGCATCTTTCATTTTATAGCTATCGCCACCACCCCGCAATCACCACATAGCTATAAATCAAGTAAAAACTCCAATTTGTATTGCCCACCGATATAAGCCACAATTTTAATGCAATTGACTTTGTGATAACACACAAATAGGATACTATAGAAAAATACAAGAAGATGTAGAAAATTTCATTAAGATCGGTTAAGAAACACAAAAGTTATGTGCGCACGTGTTAGCAGCATCAAGCGCAAATCCCAAGAATTTCTATATACATGTACACACACACATTAATGCGCGTCTGCTTTGAATTCTATCAACAGCATTGCAATTGCGATTGTATTGTTTTCTGTGCTGCTATTTGAATTCGTTTTTTTCTCATTGAGACTTCATTGTTGGTGTGGCTATTGAGTAGAGGCGGCGGAAAGTAGTAGAAAGTACCCAGGAAACTATTTATTGTTTTTTTGGATAGTGTGGCCGTTGCGTAGAGGCGGCAGGAAGTAATGCGGTCAGTTGCAAGTTCGAACCCTGCCAAGGGATTTTTTTTTTTAATTTATTTTTATTACTACTTAAGAAAACGAGCTTGTATCGCGAGCTGCATTTGATGTCGGAATAAGAGGGTTCAGAGTATCCCCTAGTCGGGAGCTCCCGACAAGAACCGCTAACTTGTTTATATTATAATTTTGTTGTTTACCTTGCGGACCTATTTTACTTACTATATAAAAAAAAGTAGTATCAACAGCTTATTGAAGAATTTATGATTTTTATTATTTTACTATTTTAATGCTACCAGTGAAAAATAAATTATATCTGTGTATTTAATATATCTTAATTAAAAAAAAATAAACACAAAGTTGCGCTAACGTACGCCCAAAACAAAATTATATTTTGCCAGTAGAGCTAGTAATTCAGAAAATATTTAAAATCTTAGTTTGAGAAGGCAGCCCATCCCAAATATTTTCACAATAGTAAAAGAGTAATACATAAATAATTTCATTATAATCTGCAAACAACAAGCATGGAAAATAACAATTTTGCACATGGACGGGCCAAACACTTTTATAATTTCACATTACAGCTTACTCGAAAGAGAAATTATACTCTCAGTGTTTTCATTGATACATATAGCCAAAATAAATGTTTGCACAAGAAACAAAGCGAACAATTTTTAAATGTTTAATTTTTTGTCTTTTTCAAAATTGCAAAAGAACGACGTAGAAGTTTTTTACTTTAACCAAAATGGGTCCCCAAACATTTCATTCATTCCCATTATGCTGACTAGACTGACCAGATGAAGAAATATATGAATACATGAATAAATGTGAGTGCCAAAAAACCAAAGGCAGCGCCAATCCATTGAAGAAAATATATCTGGCCCGAAACAAACGCATAAACCGACCACACCATACATACATACATATGTATGTACGGAAGTCTCGGGGTTGATTTATAAATATTGCAGTGAGAACGAGATACGCACAATTGCATTAAACAATAAGTGAAAGCGTAAGGAACTCAAAACAAACATTTTTATATTCTGAAAGAACATCAACCGGGGCGATGTTGTGCACTGTGCGAGATAAATAATAAGAGCTATAGTCGCCAAACTTGACATGTAGCTTCTAGGATAGTATATATATATGTATCAAGTATTTTTCATTTTATAGCTATCATCACCTCCTCGCTACTACCTCATATATATAAATCAAATAAATAATACAATTTATACTGCCCACCAATATAAGCCCCAATTTAAATGCAATTGACATTTTGAGAATATACAGAAAATGTCATCAAGATTGGTTAAGAAACACAGAAGTTATTAAATAAGTCGTGTATTGGCTGGCCACGAGTTTGGGGCAGCAAGCGCAAATTGCGAGAATTTCTATATACATGTACACACGCACATTTATGCACGTCTTTATTGAATTCTATCAACAGAATTTCAATTGCGACTGTATTGTTTTCTGTGCTGCTGTTTTAACTCGTTTTTTTCTCATTTAAAATTAATATTTGGTGTGGCTGTTGAGTAGAGGCGGTGTGCCATGTTAAGGAAGAAGGAGGTGGCACGGCGGAAATGTGCCAGAAAATGGAGGAAGCAGGAGCAATGGTTAGAGTCCACCCGGACGCAGGGGATCGGGAGCAGCTACCAAAGTGGAGGAGTCAAGGCCACTCTGAAAATAGTAGAGCTCTATCTGGGGTCGGAGTGGTGCACGGTGAAGTTGAGACGCTGGGTGAACCCTCCATAGTGGAGGCAGAGTGACCAGCGGATCTGGATCCGGTGCTGAGGATGTTTCTGGAGTCGGAACTTGCGCTCTTAGAGGGTCTGCAGGGGCTCTCACACACGGGTATTGGCACATATCGATGGCAGCCGATAGTAGCGAATGCACGGCGTTCACATGCCGGGGAGAGGATTGTTTTTAATGGCGGGGGATGCATTTTGGACAACATTCAGCATGTGCGACCTTCCAGCGGGCGTCGAAGATATGGTGGTGAAAAGGGTGACACGAAAATAACACGTCGAGAATTTGAGGGAGGCATTCCGCCAGTTAAGGTCAACCTAGGCTGAATAAAAAGAAATGCAGCTTCTTCAGGGAGTGGTTGGACATGCGAGTAGCGGGAAAGGGAAACGGGCTGATCTAGGAAAGGTGGAGGCCATAAGTAACCTTAGGGCCCTGTCTAATTGTTAGGAATTATGGCAGTGTATGGCAGTATTCGAGCTATTTCGCCACCGAGAAAGACTGCCTGGCGATCGTGAAGTCGATCAGAAGATTTCGTTGCCGCCTAGGTACTGTTTCGACATTATCACGGATTACCTCGCACTCAAATGGCTCAACATGGGCTCTTCGGGGAGGTTCATGCGGTGGGCAATGGAACTGCAACAATTCCCGTTTTATGACCACTACCGACAAGGGAAGCTCAACATCGTGGCTGAGCCACTATCAAGACATCCTCCAGAGACCTGTCAGCAAGCAGTGGGCGCCGAGTCCCCTTGCAAATGAGTCGCGAGTATGCGTGCCAAGATTGCCGAAGAGCCGACTATGTAGAGGAAAAAGGCAACTGTAAAGATATTTGGGCCACCGAACGGACGACGAGGACTACATTCCCTGGAAACTGTGTGTGGCCAGTGACCGACAGTGAACGACAAAGGGTGCTATGGGAACGTCAGGATGCTCAAACGGCCGGACACCAAAGCGTGAGGAAAACAGATTAGCCCAGAGGTACTACTGACCGGGAATATTCCACGACGTCGCTAAGTATGTGCAGCGCTGCGGTATTGCTAGTATTGATTGATCCCTTTCAACAACAGGGCTTAAAAGTCGTAGTTTTAAGATTTTTCTGGACACCCTGTATAGACAATTATAGCGCAGTTTATCGAGGGCCATCAGAGTTCGCGGGATGAGCTCTTGCCTGATATGTCGCTAACGGTCAATACAAGTGTGGCGGACTCGACGGTTTCAGTCCCGTTTTTCCCAATCAGGCAGGAAACCGCGTCTGCCCGCCGCCGTGTACGATCAGGTTACTCCTGGGTCCGCAATTGCCGCGTTTAATAAATTCCACCAAGGCAGGCACTATAACTTGTTGGACTCGATAGTCCTGTTACGGCAGCACCAACTGTCCAACGCCGCTGAGGGCATTGCCGCGAAATTGGCACTCAAATTAGATGGACCCTATCGAATCATTAAGTTTATGGCCCTGTTAAGGGCGGCCGATTCGAGCGCAAAGCTCGACAATGAGCCAGCACTTTTGCGCGAGCAATCGAAATAAGCAGACGTGCTGTTAAGAGAGAACTAATGAAAAGGAAGCGAGAGTAACGATAAGAACGCATCTGAGTGCTAGGCCTCCAGGCAGTCTGGCAGGGCCTTTGTAGGGAAGAACACAGAGTAGAGTAATGCATAATAATAAGAGTGAACCCCAAGTTTGAATAAAATTAATAATAGTAACGGAGTCGACTTACTCTTTTTATTTTCCACTAATACTAATCTTAAACATCGACGCAAACCGGCGTTCAACCTGAAGTGTGGTGACTATTTATTTGATGCTTAGTCCCGTCGCCATGGGAGCAACCCCAGCGTTTAGTGCTCGTGTGTCTGGACAAACTTAGGGTCATAAAGCCTGCTATATCCATTGAGTGCCGAAGGCAAACCTAACAAGGAACAGAGGGTTACGTATTGCTCAAGCTCATCATCGCCATCGGGGCAATCGAGGTCTCCATCGCAGAGCCAGCTGTGGTGCAGGCAGGTAATGCGATCCTTGCACTGAAACTCATGCGGCAGGCAGGGCGTTACATTCTGTCCCAAGACGCCGCAGTTCTGTGGCAGTGAGAGGGAGAGCGAAAGAGAAAGAGAAAGGGAAGGTGTAGTCAATGAAATTGCCTGTCTGCTGTGCGTAGTTGGTTTAAAATGCATTTTGCATAGCGCCTGCCAAAGGAAAGTTTACTTGAAATGTGCCATAAAATAGCAGCTACTACACAGTCAGCCCTGCCACACACACACACACACACATATATATATATATATGTATATACACTCTCTTGCCTCGGCGCCATTGCTTGCATATCTTTTGTTGCATACTTTTTGGGCTGCTCATCACATTCTTTTCTTACATAGTTTTACATTTTTTATGTTTTTTTATATATTTTTTTTATATTTTTTTTTTTGGCAAGCAATTTTAGACATTGGCTTCCCCCTTGACTTGGCAACAAGCAGCGCGTCGCACACGTAAATGTTTATGGCAGCAGTTGCCAGCGTCAAATGTTGACGGCGCCGTCACCAGTGTTGAAGAACGCGCGCGTGTTCGGCAGAGTTTATGTAGCAATACGTAGTCTAACGATGTATTAAAAAAAAAAAAAAAAAAATATATTTAAAATATATTATAAAATGTCAGGTTCATTGTAGTGCAGAAAGATACTAATATGCCAAACGCAAGAATGGGGGGGAATTTAATTATTTAAAATTTGATTATACAAATTTAATAAAATAACTAGAAATGGTTAAAGTCGAATTGTAAACGCTAGTCATTTATACATATTTTAAAAATTAATCTTAAAATTCTATTAATAATATTAAACATAAATATAATTAATAAATAAATTTTTATATATATTATTATTTTTTAAATTTATTATATAACCACATTTAATAGCTTACATTAATTACAAAATATTCAAGTTAAATTTACAATTAAATGTATATTTAATTATTGAAAACAAAATATTGCAAATGTCAATAGTATTTTTGGTATTTTAGTTTCATACACTTTAAATGCAAAATAGCCTCCGCCAAATCGAAAATTCGATATTTTTAATGATTCATCATCGATAGTTAGCAGCTCTCATTCGCTCATCTCAAAGCGCTGACGATAGTTAAAAAATTATCGGAAATTCATCGTGAAGTAGTATCGTTGCTGCACGATACTTTACAATCGTGCTACCACCGCGCTATCGCCACTTTTAATTGCTTATATTTAATAAAATACGCTATAAATTCAAGTTCCGCCGCCGTAAATGGAATCTTGAGAAAAAACTACGTGGAATAGATACCTTCCCCGAATTATTTGGGCATTCCATATGTGTGTTGGGTACACCGAAGCATTACCTTGTCCAAAGCTCACCGAAATTATTCGGTCACCGAACTCGAATGCTTAGCAGTTATTAAAGAAATAAATAAATTCCGAGCCTACATTGAAGGACAAGTATTCACGGTAGTTACCGATCTTGCTTCTTTACAGTGGCTGATGAGGCAAAAGGATCTATCAGGGCGGTTGGCCAGCTGGTCGATCCGATTGCAAGGCTTTTCATTCGAAATTAAACATCGCAATGGATTGCAAAACGTCGTTGCCGACACCCTGTCCCGGAGGAACGAAGCCGACACTTGCGAACTTTCGAATTTTGGACCAATTATTGACGTATCGTCCAAAGAATTTACCTCCCAGAAATATCTAGATTTGATAAAGAAAATAAATGAGATCCAGCCGAGATTACCACTCCTAAAGATTGTCGATTAATTTGTATATAAGCGAACTGATGATATAGCTAGATCAGACTCTTGGAAGCTTTGGGTTCCAAGTAACTTAAGAGAACAAGTCTTATATCGAGCCCATAATCCGGCGTATTCAGCTCACCTCGGAATCGGCAAAATGGTAGAAACGTTAAAGCTACATCTCTTTTGGCACGGCATGGTAATACAAATTCGTGACTATATATACAATTATTTAACAATTATACTTGGCTAAGCAATACTCGCGAACGCGACATAGTGATTGGAATGGGAGCGTCAGCAGCGGCCACCAACCTCAGCCATCAGCTGGTCTGCGTAAGGTGTTGCCGCGCTTTAAACATTAAACACATTCGGCGACCGGCCGAAAGAGCCCCATACTTAACTACCGCCCCGACATCGGCGTTCATTCGGCAAACTACTAAGCTTCAGTTCACACCCTCTGAGGCGCAGTTGGCTCAACCAGAACTTGGCACCGGCCCCTTTCTACCGCTTCATGTTTATTTAAAGCTTAGAACGACCAAGTAGTTGTTACTTGGTAGAGTATAGCCAAGCTTGGTGACGTAAAGCGTAGACGTGACACAAGGAAAGAAGAAGTGCAATCCACAAAGTGCAAAATAATAAGCAAAATAATAAGAAATTAGAATTTCGTTGAGCCGCATAGGATTATCAGCTGTTTGATGTTGTCTGTAGGACAGCCGATCTGAGTTTAGATTCATAGATTTCGATGTTTTGTATACCCCGAACCCATTGAAAATTGGTAAAAGGGGTATTATGTGTTTGTGAAAATGTATGTAACAGGCAGAAGGAAGCATCTCCGACCCCATAAAGTATATATATTCTTGATCAGCATCAATAGCCGAGTTGATCTAGCCATGTCCGTCTGTCTGTCCGTCCGTCCGTCCGTCTGTCCGTATGTATGAACGCAAGGTTCTCAGAACCTATAAGAGCTAGAGACTTTTTTAGATAAATTTTATCTGTAGGTCCTCCTAGTCGCCGCGCAGATAGAGTTTGTTGCCGATATTCGATAACTTGCCCCGTTTCCAAGTAATCGATAAAAATCGATATCGAAATCCTGTTATTTGAGCAATTGCGGCAAATAATATGAGCTAGAGTGACCAAACTTGAAATAACAGCCAGATAACTTTATAACTAATACAACAAAAATCCATATTTATCTTTAATTCATAGCTACAGATTTAAAACAGTTTTGATTCAATACAATAAACAAACAAAAAAAAAAAAAAAAAACAGTCGCTAAAGAACATTGGCAACCCATCAGTAGTATTCAAATGTTCGAATCTTATTTTATTAAATTGTAGGTTACCGGGATTGTAATCGTTCTTATAATAGTTTGTATTTGACCGTCTGCAGTTCGAACAACACCTTTCATTCGATAGAACTTTAATTGCTTAGATATAATTTGTTAAAAAGCTCTTATTGGCTCCACTATCTACTAGTGCTAAGTACAGTTGGCCAAACATGTATACTTTCCGAAAAGGTCGTATATCGCTACTCTTAAGCACTATATAAGATATGGTAAAACTATTCAACCTACGTATATTGTTCCAAAATGTTCGCATACGTTCTGCGGATCGTTTCCTAGGATATATGTATGTACATATTTCTCAGAGCAATCTATTTTTTAATTGCGCAAATAATATTCTTCTAGACGAATATGCAGTGGTAAGTCCGAGGATATTTCAGAAATAGCGGAGTTCTTTACTTTTTATTTCGAAGATAATGATGGACATCCGCTCTAGGAGGGCGACGAACATCCGATGCCGAGTTTTTCAATACTGGCTTGCATTTTACACAGGTGATATGTGTTTGGAGCACCACACTCGTAACAAAACATTCAACGAGCCTTTAGGCAATTCTTACATTTTGGTTTATCTGCAGAGCGTATTGCACAGATCTGCTCGACATTCTGAGGTTCTAAGTCGCAAGACTCTTCATCTTCTTCATCAAGGAAAATTTAATTGACAGAACGCTTTACAATATTAGAACGAGAAAATTGTTTCGATCGGAGACTATTAATAAATTCTTCTTGCTTGTGACATTCTCTTCGCAGAATTGCCAGGTTTGGAATATCTACACGTAAGAGCTCATGTTGTTATTCAGATCTTAAATTGTGCATAACTTCTATTGCCATATCTCTCAAATTCAATGGGTCGATTGCTTCAACGGGAGTATTCACAATAAACTTTTGGTTACAATCCATTTTCTGGTCTGGCTCCGCTCAACATCAATAGACCAGCAATTCCTAGGGCCATAGATTATATGATCTGAGACTAATCAAAATTATAGTGGATGGAGGATGAAGGGAAAATGGATTTGAAAGGTAACGTTAAGAAGATCTCTCGACAGCAAATTGGCTTACATAAAACCGCGAAATTCGCTATTTGCAAGTTTTCTGTTCTACCCAGTTCTATCAGCATATTTCGAGCTAAATATGACTGTTCGTGCCATTTATTATGTAACAAACACAAGAAGTCTTACAAACCAAAATATGAAATGAATGTGATGAATTAGTTGAAGAAACATACCAAATTTCAAGTCTGTAGCTCTTATAGGTTCTGAGAGCCTTACGTTCATACATACGGATGGACGGACGGAGGGACAGACAGACAGACATGGATAGATCGACCCGGCTAATAATGCTGATCAAGAATATATATACGTTATGCGTTCGGAGATGCTTCCTTCTACCTGTTACATACATTTGTACAAAAACATTATACCCTTTTTACCCATTTTTAATGGGTTCAGGGTACAAAAACAAATATATAAATCTTTGTAGTTCTGTGAGCATCAAAATGCTAAAAGTTTAAATATTGTTAACGGCGGATCAACTAAAGTAAATCGACGTTAAGAATAACAATAAACTAATATGTAAAAAAATGTTAAAATTCATTTATTTATATTTAGCTAAAGCACGTTTTCTTTAAAAACTTCTGTGTTTCTTAACCTTGATGAAATTTTCTAAAGTAGATCTTATTGTACTATAGAATATTTTTAAATTTTCAAACAGTCAATTGCATTTAAATTATGGCTTATAGTGGGCAGTATAAATTCGATTATTTATTTACTTTATATCTATGGAGTAGTCGGATCAACTAAAGTAAATCGACGTTAAGAATAACAATAAACTAATATGTAAAAAAATGTTAAAATTCATTTATTTATATTTAGCTAAAGCACGTTTTCTTTAAAAACTTCTGTGTTTCTTAACCTTGATGAAATTTTCTAAAGTAGATCTTATTGTACTATAGAATATTTTTAAATTTTCAAACAGTCAATTGCATTTAAATTATGGCTTATAGTGGTGGGCAGTATAAATTCGATTATTTATTTACTTTATATCTATGGAGTAGTAGCGGGCAGGTGGTGATAGCTATAAAATGTAAGATACTTGATATATATATACTATTCTAGAAGCTGCATGTCAATTTTGGTGACTAGCTCTTATTATTTACCAAAATTACTCAAAAAACAGGATTTCCATATCGATTTTTATCGATTACTTGGAAACGGGGTAAGCTATCGAATATCGGACGGACAGACAGACGGACATGGCTATTACTTTTAGGCTTGTGATGCTGATCATGACTATATAAACTTTATGGGGTCCGAGATGCTTCCTTCTGTCTGTTGCATATATTTGCACAAATACAAGATGTTAGATGCATATAATAATGATATATTGAAACTTTAAAGAGCCAACATGAATATTCAATATATATTAGATACGCTTGCTTGTTGTAGTTATATAATAAACTATATACACAAATAGAATAGAGAAGTTTCTTAATTATAGCGTGAAGTCATGAACGAGATAAGTAGTAACAACTTTTCAGATTAGAGAAAACTACAACATCTCGAGAAAAAGTTCATCCATGGAACAGAAATATCTGCGCAAGAGGCTTTATACAACAGGACTCATATATCAGAGTCTAGCCATGGCGTGATTTTTGTAAGCACTTCGACCCCGGATCAAAGAGTTGATATGGTAAAAGCCAATAAGCTCCCTTTAGATTTAAAAGACTATTTTTTAGTTCAATGACTGTCAAATAAAGATATACAAGCTGGCTCAATTCACATTCAACAGGATAAGAGTTCGAGGAAAATGATGATGACGAGTGGGAGGAAAACCCCAATGCTGGGCTTTCCATGATGTTTAAAAATAGATAAGGCATTTTTGAGAGAACGTAGGCCTTCTCTTATCCGATGGAGAAGGTACAGCATAAATGTATTCCGATCTGACTATTTTCGAGAACCTATAATCTACTAGGCTCATTGGCGAAATGAGCAAGTTCATGTTCTTAGCTGATAATGAGCAACCATTCAATGCACAATTTCAAATCATCGAATTAAAGAAGGAAGAGGCTCTGTTTCACCAAGTCTTTGAAGAGAACCAAGAAGGCAATAATGGCCAAGAAATTGCACCATCTAAGTTGCGTGATCTGAAATCTGAAAATTTCGAGAGAATTATTAATTCAATAGCACGCAACGTCAATATTACGCTCACATTATGCATTATGCATGAATATTATGCAAACATTTTATGATTACGTTAGAAGTAGTGCGTGTGTTAAAAGAAGTAGACTGATATCAACCATATATTAATAATTAACTTAAAGGTTTAAAACTAGAGTTGGATGTGACTCTGAGATTGCAGAGGTATTGCTGTGTTCCACAATTGGCGAAGTAGCCTTTGGAATTTGTGGATTCACTCTCCATTGCGAGTTCTATCTGGGAATAAAACACCATTTAATGGAGAATCCTTAAGTTGTTTTAAAGCTTATTATTATTGATGAAATTTAAATGGTGGGTGCAAAAATATTGTCATATTTGGATCTCCGTCTAAAGCAAATTTTTAGTAATATTACATACTCGGGCGTAATTTCAATATTGGCATTTGGTTATCTAAAGCATCTTCCACCAGTTGGCGATATTTTTATGCTCCAAACTCGAGAGAGCCATATAGCATAATTTTAGGAGCACCTTTTTGAAATTTCTTCCAATATTTTCAATTCATCGAAATAATGCGACCACGTGACGATTGCGCCTTTGCCATCGCATTAAATAATATGTCTGAATGAAAAATGAATGACACGGAGAAGCTGCCTATTCGAAAAAGAATTTGTTCTGCATAGGGAAATAAATAATATTCCCAACGATGCTATAAGGTTGTTCTACTCAAATCAGAAAGTGAGCGACTACAACAATATCCAATAAACCAAATTATAACAGAAGAATATACTTAATAAGCTAAAAATATTCTGAAGGCCAAATCAATATCGAAAAGGAACAAGCTAAATATTTTGCACAATACTAAGGCTCTTAAGATTTTCGCAACCCAAGGCCTTCCCTATCTGCTTAATGTCAAAACCAAAGCTAAATATATGATGACCGTCAATATAAATGCCATTAATGGTATTTAAAGGTCTATGAAGCAAGTGGACACCTTATGTATATTGATTATACATCCAGCGGATCTGAAGTGTTAGTTTCGACGCTTTGGTTTGAATTTATTGTTGCAACTGTGGAAGCGCAAGAACAGCAAAAAACACAAATCCTTCGCACTCTGATTGGACATCAATTGAAAAAGTTCTAAGAACATTTCAATACAGGAACGTTGACGAAGTAGGAACGATTGCAATTTCCAGTGGGTCCTGCTGAAGAAATAACCACAAGAGTCAGCGAGCAACTTACAAAAAGTTGCAGTGTATTTGCAAGCTGGCATGAATCGTACATCACTACACGTAGCTTGTAGCAGAGCGACTAGTGCATGTGGGCTTTTTCTTATAACATCGGAAAGTGTAATCTGCCCAGATAAATACAAGCTACCGATCCCGTCGATATTGAGTTGGAGAAACTCCGGGGCGAGAAAAAATTGACCACCCACCATCAGAAATATTTTGTGAGAGTAGAAGGCAATGACATATTTCCATAATATTAAGAGCTTGCTTAAACATTTCATATGATTCTATAATAAACACAGCAGATATTTTATGTTTCGTAGAGACCTGGACTAAAGTAGGCCAGGTATATAATATAGACGGCTTTGACATACTCGGTAGAATCGATGGTAACGGGTCCGCCATCTAACTTTTTTTTTTCAACTAGTGCTTATTTCGTGAATGGTAACACTTAGCTCATGTCTGATTTGACAGATAATTAGTTTTATCCTTCCGCTGAACGAATATGGTTGTGTATACGCTTGAACAACGCTGAGAAATATTGCGACATTACTTTGAAAATCATGGTAATGTTGCAGAATGTGTGCGAAAAAAATCATCTTTTCAGATGAAGCTCATTTTGATCTTGGCGGGTATGTAAGCAAGCAAAATTGTCGCATTTAGGGCACAGAAAACCCGCACGCATACATTAAAAAGCCGATGCACCCAAAACGAGTCACTGTTCGGTGCGGATTTTGGTCCAAAAGGAATAATTGGGCCATTTTTCTTCAAAAATGAGCAAGGAGTGACCGTTACAGTCAATGGCGATCGTTATCGGGCCATGTTGAACGAATTTTTGTTCACAAATATTGAAGAGGAGGATATTGGCAACATTTGGTTTCAACAGGACGGCGCTACGTGCCACACAGACGAAGCTGCACTCGATGTTTTGCGCCCTGTTTTTGAAGATCGCATTAACAGCCGCAGAGCTGATGTCGTTTTGCCACCTCGGAGTTGCGATTTGACACCGTTGGACTATTATTAGTGGGGTGCCCTCAAAGATAAGTGTTACGCCGACAAGCCAGAGACAATTGACGCTTTAAAGGACAATATTCGTGAATATTGGTGAAATACAGCTGCACACAATCGATAATGTGCTTAAAAATTGGACCGATCGTGTAGGCTACTGCATGGCCAGCCTAGGCAGCCATTTGAATGAAATTATTTTCCATTATTAACAAGAAGGATTGTACTTTCAAATAAAAAAAAATCTGAGAAAATATTCAGTAGTATTTTTTTATAGCATTTTCAAAAAATTTTTATGTAAAGCCGTACATTGCACAAAGTGATAAAATATTGTCTGTGGATTATATTAATTGAGTTTGCCAGATCCTTAGATTTCAACACTTAGATGCAAGTGTTTATAGAAATCCGTTCTTCTCCTTTTCCGAATTTCGTAAAATATTTTTAGCAGGAGCTTTATTTTGGGAGATTTTAATTTAAGCCGGACTAGAGTTATATGTCAGTTTGAAATTAGATTAAACGGGCTTGGTACATCGCGTTTTTTGCGTTGGGTGCATAAAACAAAAGAGTTGACTGAAATAGAATGGGTACTTTCGACTAACAGATTTGACAATAAAAGAGACAATGTGTAATGCTTGTTATAATCATCACAGCGAACCCTGAAGGGTTCATGCAAGGCTTAATTAGTTCAGGAAAATTTAAGCGATAAGGATGTAAAATTACGTGTAAGTCTAGTAGGAATAGAAAAATTTAATTGGCTAGTCAACAGAAAATAGTCGATTTCACCAGTAATTCATTCATGGATAAATATTACACCCAGCATGGTTCTACTTTTAATTAAAGAAGGAAGGTTAATTATTAAATGTCTGCTGGAGTATGACGGTAACCGCACACGAGGATCCCAATTTAAACCAAGAAGGGCAAACAACAAGAATTGTTTCTGAACGGATTCAATTCTATCTTGATGGATACCGTATTGTGGTGACCAGATACATGAGGCATACTCAAGCATAAATCGTACCAAAGATATATAAAGGGTTTTTTGTCGTGTCCGCATTCTCAACCTCCTACGACAATCGCTTGATATTATCCAAAACAATTCTGGCCTTATTGACCACGGTCTTAACATGAGAGTCGAATTTAAATTTATGATCAAGGATGACAACTAGATCATAAACTTCATTACAAGTAATGTTAACACGCTCAAGCAGTAAGCTACCAAGGATGTAAGAAACCAATTGAGGAGGGCTTCTTTAGAAAGTCATTACCTTACATTTGGAGCAGTTTAAGTTAAAGAGGTTGACTAGACACCAAGGCATAACTTTACATCGTAAGCATACATTAATACTCGAGAGTGAGACAGTATCGAGGGAAGGTCATTGATGAAAGGGGTAGAGAGTAGCGGGCCAAGATGACTATGAATATCTGAAATGAACCTTTTGGGTTCTGTTACGCAAGTACTGTGAAATCCAGTTCAAGAGATTGACTGGAAGCCGAAAAGACCTAATTTATGAAGCAGCAAGGAGTGGTTGACAGAGTCGAAAGCCTTACTGAAATCAGTGTAGATGACGTCAGTCTGCATTTTTTTCTTAAACCCATCAATTACAAGCGAAGTAATTTCAAGAAGGAAAGTGGCTGTAGATCTGGAAGGTGAAATAATAGTATTACAAAAATGTTTTAGTTGAGATGTTATGATTCTCTCAATAGCTTTAGGTATAGCGGATAATTTGGAAATACCTCTATAGCTTTCGACATCGGACTTACTTTTTTTCTAATGGAGAGGGATAATGTATGATTCCTTCCAAATGGTCGGAAAAGAGAACTTTCCGTAATAATGATATTTTAACCTCTGTAACTGATAATTATACCTAGAGGAGGAGTAGGTATTTTGAAAAAAGTTTGCGAACAGATAGGATATGGCTGGATCAGTATTCGCGCTCTTATCTGCAAACTTTACCGAAGGCAAAATAGATGTCTTTTGTTTAGAATTTTCCAAGTTAAAAAATTGCTTGGGATTATGTGGAAATTGGAGGCGACAACGGCGAAGGTAATCGATAGCAGATGGATTTTTGAGTAGAAAAATTTGATCGGGCAACTGCATAATGGGAGAAATCAGAGTGATTTCCCGATTTCTTAAACTTTTTATAACACCTCGACTTCACATTTTTTAATCTAATTAGTTCACTTGAGAACCAGGTTGGCATATCAGGGCTTGCTGGGTGATCAAGAGGAACTCAGACATCAAAGAGCAAGTACAAGGTATTATAAAATAGTTTAATGGCAGCATCAATGTCAGCACAATTGTACAGTTGGGACCAGTCGACTTGCAGAATAAGATCATTTAGTTGATGAAAATCAGCTTTTCGGAAACAAGGGACACTTTTAGCAAGTTCCGATTCCTTGATAGCGACTCGGACTGTTAGATCAATGGATCTGGATATAGTTATATCCAGAGTTGGATGAAAAGGGACTTCAGAAAGCGTAAGCCGATTAATCCTGTACACAAAATAAGATGAAAAGATCTGTTTGTTGAATTGCGCACACGATTAACCTATCCTAAGGACATTTCATGTAGACCATCAATAAATTCGTTTGACGAAGACGGCAACATAATGTATGAACTGAAGCTCGATCACATCTGTGAGTGGTGTATTTGGAGGTGAAAATGGAAGAGTATGAGATGTCCGGGTTTGGACACGTCTCAGTAAAAGCGATAATTTGAAAATTAAGAGCAAGAGAACCTAAATACAGGTTTACAAGTTTAGATTTAAGACCTCTTACATTCTGGTAGGCAAGCTCGAAAGAAGAATTTAGTTTTTTATTGAATTTTTGCCTGTATAAAGTCTTTTTTCATCATCTGAAGAGAAGTGAGGAGCAAGCATAGAAACAAAAATATGTCTTTTCGGTGGGGCGCCACAGGTAGGACAGTGGGAACACTATTAGCTGTGGTACCTAAAACAGCCGGTAGTCCGGACGACGAGCCATTTCGGAACTTCTACGACAGCGGACGACACGGATAATTCGACAGGTTTTTCTTGTGCCGATGTCACACATTTCGGGACAGAACCCGTGTCCAAAGCTCACAGCTACCGGAGTAACAAACGAGATAAGGTGCTTTGTGATCGGGGTAGTAGGATGCTGAATTGCAGTCGGAGACTGAAGGGTATTAGGCAACGGCAAGTCAGGAGGAGTGGACTTTTTAGGCCCTGGAGACTCATCCAATTGTTTTGGGCTATTAAATTGGGTATCCAGGGCTGTGAGCTGATCGTTTAGTTTACGCATACCAGCAATCAGACCCCTAAAACCACTCCTGGTCTGACGCATAAACGCCCGCATTTCACCATCAATTTCGTTTGGCAATAGCATCCCCCACTAGGACAGTGTAACCGGCACATTTAGAATGCACGACATTATCACGCAGCCAACAAGGAATGCTGGATTGACTTGCCGAAATTTCCATATGGCAAGTTTTTTTAAAAGCAGACAATTTTATGGTCCATTATTATGGGTCTCTACTGTAATAACGCAGCCAAATGTTAAAAGAGAGTTATAGCCTCTGCCCACTGAACACATTTCTGAAAATGTCACATTTTTGCAAGATGTGTAAAATGCGGCCTGTACGTTTCCCCATAAGAAAACACATTTCACACATTTTTAAAAATGTCACATTTTTTAAAAATGTGTAAATTCGCCCCGAACTTTTCGTGTATTTTGCGATGATTAATGGAGATTTCTATCGATGTTGTGAAAAATGTAAACATAAACCAGCTGATATTGCAACGAATGCAAGCGGTAACTTTAAATTATAATTTTAAATTTTAATAATCCCACCGTTTTTAACATTTAAAGTTGGCCAAATCTCGCAAAGAGTCAATTAAACAGAGCCCCTACTTCGGGGCCGTATTATTTGACTTTTGGAAGGAAATCTGTGCGTCGCTTATGTAAATTAAAGCAACTCGATCAGTTTTTTATTTAAAGAAACAGTACTTTTGCCACTCACATGTTACCGAAAACCGGTGGAACACCAATATGTAAAACTTGAAAATGTGACATTTTTAAGCCCAGTAGAGAAAGGCTATTATTTAGATTAATAGCGTATACAACACCAACAAGCGGCAGAAAGTAGAAAAAGATCAAAACACAAGTTAAAACATGTAAGATTGCTCTAGTCGGAGGTGCCCGACTTGATAATACACTGAACCCAAGTATAAGACCCCAAATATACTTTTAAATATAAATATAGGGTATTTATTTACTTATTTATATTCATAAAATAATTCTTATGTTTAAATTAAACAAATTTTAATTATATGGACCTATATATAGAAACTTAATTTACCCTATCCTGAACACTTAGAGAGAGTGTCCTTGCTCTAACTTCCTCACTGCAGAGTTTTGAAAAAGCCCAATCAATGTGAGAGTCACACTTGGTGGTAGGCGTTTTTAAATATAAAAACCCAAATCCCTTCCTGAGCAATTAATCGTAAAGGCTCCTGCATCTATCAAATTTCCCCCATCATAAATTAAGATCTCCTAAAATTATGCAAGTGTCCCGTAGAAATGAATGTTGCTGAAATAAATCCTCAAATTCAGTTTTAAACAAACGAAGCGGATATGACGGATTTTTGTAAATAACTAAGAAACCTACAGACTTATAACGAAATATAGCATACTCAAAAATGACTGATCCAGATATTTTTATACCGCTTAAGCAATTAGAAATATTGTTGAAAATTGCATTCTTAATAAGTATAAATGACGATTCCCCTCTTCGGTCGCAGTGCATTAGGTATTACCTCGCCATCAAGATGGCCAACAACAAAAAGCCCTGGAATCTCAATATTTTCATTTAAGTATGTTGAGCCTCAACGAAACATAGAACAGACGACTGAAGGCAGTTGGTGTAATTTATGTTTATGAGCGGTGCACCAAAGACAATATAAACACATAGATGAGTAATACCAAAGACAATAAGATGAGTAACGCCATACAACAAAATGCTTCTATGCAGCTTGCTTTTTTGAAATTTGAGAACGAAAACGAAATCAGTATCATTGCGCTCTCACAGCCGAAAGAATAAAAAGCTAAAAATAGAATGTATTCTGCGCTTCGGCTCTATGAGAGCCGTGCAAGCAATTATGTTTGTATGTGTGTTAGTATACATACATAACAGCATATTTGAATGTGTTGTTATTCACAGCTCTGGCTTTAGCCGTTGAGTAATAAAGAGACTGAAGGATCACTCCGAGCTTTTTTTACCGTTTTAAAAATCCCGAGAGGTAGATCGGGTTGGTCCGTAAACGCAAATTCCAACTAAAAAATAAAGCTCATTTACTATGAGAAGCAACAACAAATCCCTCGCAAAACAACAACAGTGCGCACGAAAACCCATTTTTACGCGGCGCGTAGAAACAACAACAACACTATTTGGGTTCTAATGTTGCTGTTGCATAGCCGAGTCCCGGCGCAAGTAGGTAGAAAAATCGAATGCGAGCAGGCCATGCCATTTAAATCAAAGGGTTACGCACACGGCGCGTCAACATCATATACTATTACGTCACGTTTTAAAGAATTTCATTTCTTGCGATGCTTAGAATATATTTCTATCTTTATTACGGACATTAAAGTAATACATTAATAGGGTCTTCTATAAAAATGCATGTATTTAATAATGTATTACTTTATTGTACGCAACGGTCGCATACAAAAAGCCCTAGCATGTGACGTCACATGCGCAACAGAATGTTGCAATCTTCTCAAATTCATATACTTCCCTTGGCTTGGAAAACACATGCATGCATATTTTTTGCCAATGTGTGTGAGATGAGACACACACACAAATAACTATTTGGCGCGTCAAGGCATTGATACCCTTATTTATAAAAATGGTATAGAATGTGTAAGGAAAACAATTATTATTGATTGCACTAATAGTTGCACACTAAATACGATATTATATGTTTCTCAGAGATTAGATAAAAATGTGTTTATGAGAAGGTTAGTGGTATTTGGTTACAGAACTTATGAATAGTTAAAATATCCTATTTTGAGAAAGGGTGCCTTGCTGATCGAAAAATTAAAAATTATAAAATCTGCCGGGCTGCTTGCAAGTTGAAAGCGAGTGGAGAAGAAGAAGACATAACTTTGCGAATTAAAGGCATAGAAGTGCTTAGAAACCACAACAATGAGTTAGAAGAGTGTAGAAGCTTAGATCATAGGCTGTAGCTTCAAACCAAAAAGGGATAGAAGGGACAGAATTTAGGGTGTGCTTTTTTCATTGTCGAGTCGTTTGTTTTGATTATGGTTGTTGTTGGTTCATATGGGAAATGTTCTGAAGTTGTTTTTGATTTTTGGGCAACGGCAGAAGTAGCTGTAGACAGCTGGGTGTTGTGTTTGCAATTTTTCATTGAGTAATACTCAATGGTGTTTGCAACCTCGCTATCGCTTGTGAAGTGTTTCGAAAAAGAGCTTTTGATCCAAAAGCCTCCTCTGTCTCTTTATTACTCAATGGGCTTTAGCTAGCAAAGAAATAAATTTTGTTTTCTAGCGCTGATCATGCACGACCTATTCCAAATTTGTATTCACATATGAATGCATGTTGTGTTGTGTAGCCAGAGCCAAGGCAGTGAATTACAACACATATACATAAACATATATTGATATTGTTATGCATGCATAATTCACACATACAAACATAGGTGCTTGCACGCCATTGGCTGAACAAGAACTTTTCTCGAGCATACACTGTTCAAAAACAAAAGTGAAATAAATCTGTGTGTGACTGGCTGTACTCCAAAATCGAGACGAACGAATGCCGAAGTCGCGGCTTGCTGATGCTGACACGTGCAACGATGTTAGTCGCCAGCCTGCCTTCAGCAGAGCTGGTCGATGGTACTTTGCTTCGCTTCGTTTTCGAAGTACATTGAGCAAAAAAGTTTTGAACTTACAACCGACGCATTGTGTTTTGATTTATCCATGAAATGCATGCTTTATTTAAATGACAAATTACCCTAGATACTAACGATAAATTGTGCATGAAAATTTAAGAATACAAAAATTTTTTCACAAAGTGCATCTTGTGCAATAACTATGTTAGGAAAATAGCGCGCATAGATTGATTTCAATTTTGTTTTTGGCCAGTGTATCCTCGAGAGAAGTTCTTTTCTGAGCCAATAGCGTGGAGGCACCTATGTTTGGATTGGTGAATTATGTATGCTCTGGCTTTGGCTGGTAAAGAAATAAATTTTCTTAGTTTTCTAGCGCTGATCATGACCTATCCCAAATTTGTGTTGACATATGAATGCACGTTGTTGGCTCCGTAGAAAATCGGTTTTTTTAAGTTGATGCAAATATTATATAATTTCTTTAAATTAAATTAATATTATTTTTATTCCCCAAGTAAGATAGCAATTGCATTAAAATTGGGCTTCAAATTGGTGGGCAAAAGAAATTTATGTTTTTACTTGATTAATCGCTATGTGTTGACAGCGGGGAAGTGGCGATAGCTTTAAAATGAAAGATGATTGATATATATATATACTATACTAGAATCTACATGTCAAATTTTGTGACTCTAGCTCTTAAAACCTAGACATTTGCTCAAAAACACGATTTCGTTATCGATTACTTGAAAACGGGGCAATTTATCGAATATCGGAAACAAAATTGATCTGCGCGGGTACTAGGTGAACCTACAGCTTAATTTTGAAGTCTCTAGCTCTTATATGTTTCTGCGATCCTTGCGTTCATACATACGGACAGACAGACGGACATGGCTAGATCAACTCGGCTTGTGTCGGAAATGCTTTCTGTTACATACAGTATGTCAAGAAATTGTTTTGACAAAGCGTAAAATTCATATTTTTCAGATTAAGGTGCACTTTAAACAACATTCTTTTAATGTTTTAATGTATATTTGCATAGAAAAACAAAAAGTTGGACCGAGTTGGAGAGCTCAATATTTACATGGGTCTATTTTATAAAAATTGACCAAATATTAGGATCGGTTAAAAGCCATACCATAACCATAGTAAGTTGTAATCGTAGTGTTTAAATATTAAGTTAATATGCTTATTATATTTTGCACATATAACCAAGTTACGTCAAAAATGACGTGATTATTTTTTTCAGCAGCGACAGTACTGTGGAGCCTCCTCCTGTAAAGCGCTCCAGCGTTGCCCACCCATCCGAGCTGGACAACATTGCTCGTGAACGGGTTGAAATTCCACGTGAGATGCAAAAATCTGAACAGGAGCTCCAACACCCGTCTACTAGCGTCTACTACTGCAAAGATTCAGGCACAGCCGATGGAGTTCTTTCGAAATGCAAATAATTAATATTATATATATTTATATTGTAGCGAAATTTGGCCAGAGTCAATGGACGTCGCCACGGGTAGCCGAGCGGAGCTAATTATAGGTGAGGGACAGCAACGGCAGACAGCACATAGATACCGGTCAGATTATAAAGGTGAAGCTTATTAATTATTTTTCAATACAACTTGATCCAAAGCACGTGGTAGCCAAGTCGTAGCCAAAACGAGAAGGTGGAAAAATAGGTGCAACAATTGTCAGCATAGGGGTGGGGGTGCCAGCAGATAATTTGATAGAGTGATCGCAATATTTGTTGAGCTGTTCGCATGTGAGTACCGACAAAACAGAAACATTAAAAAGTAACGATGCTGGTTCCGCTGTTTTCGTTACAATATTAATATTAAGATTTAATACCGTTGCAGACCCAACCCTTTCATAAATGCTCATGCTTTGCCCGTATCTAAGAAGCACAGGGAATTAATGCCGAATATGGCTAAGATATCTAGAAAAGCAAAAGAAGAAGCTATATGATATATAGTAGTCCGATGTAAATAAAAGTTTGCTTATATGCAGAAAACATAGTGAAACTTATAAATGGCGAGCTTGGTCAGAACATCTTGAAAAGCAAAACAGTATTCCATACAACTTAATTTTCGACCAATCGTTCCTATGTTGATAGGATCTTACATATATATGAGGAGCATAGTAAAACCTATAAATGTTTAGATTGCTCAAGATATCTTGATAAATAAAAAAGTTGTTCATAAAAGAATCTATTTTTCGACTAATCGTTCCTATGGCAGCTATATGATTTAGTGGTCCGATGCAGCCGGTTCCGACATATGTACTGCGTGCAACAGAAAGATGCACTTCTGCAAAGTTTCATGACGATAGCTTTAAACCTGAGGCGAGTTAGCATAGAAAGTGTAATGTATTGTTGTTAGAATTAATAAGTTTTATATTATCAATTTGATCAGAAACACCTCATGTCTTTTGCATTGTCTTTTATTGATTGAACTTAAAGAATTCATATGATGTCTTCTTAGCCTAAGCAGCGCAACTTTGCTGCCAGTAAGCGCTGATGGTAGCGAGAGCGCGAGAGAGAATGTTTTACATACATAAACATGTTGAACATGTTGCTAAACATGTTGACTCAGCACTTCTAGTGCCCATTGCATACTTGTGCGATCATAGTACTTTGCACTTGAATTATGCTTGGGACTTTGGTTTACTTAACATTGCAGCTAAGTGCTACAATGTGTTTGATATATAAAAGACACTGGGTACAGTTTGTATTCGATATGTATGTTTACTACAGTATACTACATATCCCACCTTTTGAAAAATAACGTAATATAGTGAAGTTATATTAGTAGCAAATTATATATGATTATTATTTATTTTGTTGTTGTTGTTTTTATACCCTTGCAGAGGGTATTATAATTTTGTCGTGATATGTGTAACGCATAGAAGGAGACATCTCCGACCCCATAAAGTATATACATATATTCTTGATCAGTATCAACAGCCGAGTTGATATAGCCATGTCCGTCTGTCTGTCTGTCTGTTTCTATGCGAACTAGCCTCTCGGTTTTCTTTACGAAACTTTGCAGAAGTCCCTCTTTCAGTTGCACGCAGTTCATATGTCAAAACCTGGATCGGACCACTAGATCATATAGCTGCCATAGGAACGATCGGTCGAAAAGTATGTTCTTGTAGGAAAAGCATTTTTGTTTATAAAGATATCTTGATCAAACTCGGCATTTATTAGTTTTTTTATGCTCCTCATATATATGCAAAATCCTATTAAGATCGGACCACTATATCATATAGCTGCCATAGGAACGATCGGTCGAAAATTAAGTTGTATGGAAAACTTTTTTGTTATTCAAGACATCTTAACCATACTCGGTTAATTAACTGTCATTAACTATTTTCCCTGTGCTTCTTAGATAACGTCAAAGCACTATGAGCATTATGAAAAGGTTGGGTCTGCAAGGGTATTGTGCGAAAATATTTTTGTATTTAATGAAAATTGGATTAAATTTCCTTTTTTTTTATGAAATAGTTGATAAACTAATAAATAGTTTAGTGATATACATTTTTGTTGGCTCTTTTTATACCCTGAACCCATACACAATGGGTAACAAGTAAGAAGTTCTAGTCGGGAGCTCCCGACTAGGGGATACCCTGAACCCTCTTTTTTCAACACCAAATGCAGCTCTCGCTACGCGTTCGTTTGATTTAGTAATAAAGAAAAATGAAAATAAAAAAAATAAAAATTGTTCCCTTGGCAGGGTTCGAACTCGCAACTAACCGCATCACTTGCCGCTGCCTCTAATCAAGAGCCACACCAATAATTGAGTCCTAATGAAAGAGAAAACAATTAAAATAGTAACACAGAAAACAATTCAATCGCAATTGCAATGCTGTTGTTTAATTCAAAGCAGACGCGCATGAATGTTTGTGTGTGTACATGTATACAGATGCTGCTAACACGTGCGCACATAACAATACATCTTATTGTAGAATCGAAAAAAGAATATTTGTGTATTCTCAAAAATTCAATTGCATATAAATTGTTGCTTAAATTGATGGGCAATACAATTTGGATAATTAAATTGATTTATAGAAATTGCTCAAAAAACAGGATTTCGATATCGATTTTGATCGATTACTTGGAAACGAGCTATCTAATATCGGAAACAAACTCAATCTGCGCGGGCACTAGGAGGATCTACAGCTATAATTTCAAGTCTCTAGCATTTATAGGTTTCGATATCCTTGCGTTCATACATACGAACGGACGGACGGACGGACAGACAGACGGACATGGCTAGATCGACTCGGTTGTTGATGCTGATCAAGAATATGTATACTTTATGGGGTCGGAGATGCTTCCTTCTGACTGTTACATACATTTGCACAAATACAATATACTCTGTTTACCCATTTTTAATGGGTTCAGGGTATGAAAAGTTCCTCGGTAGGGTACGAACTCGTAACTGACCGCGCTACTTTCCGCCTCCTCTACTCAATAGCCACACCAATAATTAAGTCTTAGTGAGAAAAAATCGAATTAAAATAGCAGCACAGAAAACAATATAATCGCAATTGCAATGCTGTGTTGAGCATTCAAAGCAGACGCGCATGAATGTGTGTGTGTGTACATGTATACAGAAATTGTTTGAATTTGCGCTTGCTGCTGCACGTGTTTGCAGGTCAAAACACATTTTCTTTCGTGTTTCTTAACCGATCTTGATGAAATTTTCTGTGGTAGATCTTATTGTACTATAAAATATTCGTGTGTTCTCAAAATGACAATTGCATTTAAATTGTGGCTTTATACAAGTTGGTTTACCAACATGATTTATAGCTTTGTGGTGGTAGAGGGGTAGTGGGGATAGCTATAAAATGAAAGATACTTGATGTATATATACTATTCTAGAAACTACATGTAAAGTTTGGCGACTCTAGCTCTTATTATTTACCAAAATTGCTCAAAAAACAGGATTTCGATATCGATTTTTACTTCTTTTTTTATCGGTTACTTGGAAACGGGGCAAGTTATCGAATATCTGAAACAAACTCGATCTGCACGAGGACTAGGAGGACCTACAGCTAAAATTTCAAATCTCTAGCTCTTAAAGGTTCTGAGATCCTTGCGTTCATACATACGGCCGGACGGACGGACGGGCGGACGGACGGACATGGCTAGATCGACTCGGCTATTGATGCTGATCAAGAATATATATACTTTATGGGGTAGGAGATGCTTCCTTCTGCCTGTTACATACATTTGCACAAAAACATTAAACTCTTTTTACCCATTTTTAATGGGTTCAGGGTATAATGAGCATTTTTGGGGATGCAATTTAAGATTGTATTTCCTACATTTGTCAAAAACATCTGTTACATTTTTGAGCATACCTTTTTCGGAACAGCCTATAACTATTATATATTATATTATAAAGGAATGAAGGTTCAAGTCTAGAGAATGCAATAGTCATCATTCTCTGAAATGAATTTGGAGCTATTTTTAAACAAAAAGGTAATCGCGTAAAGCGATATGGGCCATTGCTCGTTGAAAAATACGTTATATTTCTTGAACTTTCTTCAAGTTCAATTTGATGAAAACCTGATATTAAGTCAAGGCATGAGAAATAATTTGCTCGACCTAGTTGATCTAGCATATCATCAATTCTAGGGAGTGGAAATTTATCTGACAATAGTTTTTTATGAATTTGACGATAGTCAATTACCAATGCCCATTTCTTATCTTCTGAGCCTGGAAGTGCTTTCTTTGGAACTAGTAAAAGTGGGCTATTGTATTCTGACCATGATGACAATTTTGTCGGAGATCAATTTTCCTACTTGTTTTTGAATTTCTTCTACCTGGTTATGCGGGCTTCGTTAGTTTTTTATATAAATTGGTCCAGTATCCGTCAATCTCAATTTTTGTTTATTAAAATTATTTCTTGTTATTGATTCGGTTTCAAGTCCGAATACATCACTATACTTGGTGCATAATTCTACTAATTGCGGTTTGTTTTGGAAAGTTTTTACTTAATTAAGCTATTAGTGTTTATTCCCAGTTTTCTTGGGGTGGTTTAACCTACATCGTAGTTCGAGAGTGGTTCAAAGCTTAGATTACTTATATTGATTAATTGGTTTTTATTGGTCGTATTTAGTAATCGGACAAATGTATTTTTTGGTGTAGCAACTGTGTTTACAACGTAAATACCAGGTTTTTCCTGATTTGGGATTAATATAGTATCTTCACTTGAAGTTAGTTCAACTTTTCGGACAATTTCTGATATTTCGGCATTTTTTTTAGAATTAAGATGTCTGAACCTGTATCTAGTAAAAATATCAGTTTCTTTCCTGATTCTACATTATAAAATGAAACAAAAATATGGAGATTGAAGTTTATTGAATGAACCTTTTTGAATTCTGTGTATCTAAAGGGGGTGGTTGGTTTCCCGAATTTTTTGGGGCTACTCTAACATTGTTTTCCTGACTGTGTCAATTTCCTTGATTGTTGTTTCTTTAGTTGTTGTTGGAATTACCGTTATTTCGATTATATCCACTAAATCCTTCATGACCTCTGTTATTATTATTATAATTACCAACGTAGTTGTTATTACCACCACAGTAGTAGCCACGGCCATATGAGTTGTTACCATATGAGCCGTTTCCCCATCCTCTGTAATTACCTCTCTTGGTATTACCTTGGGAATTTCGTCGTCTTCTTGTGAATAAAATGAAATTCATACTTACAGTCATCTTAGTGCTGTAGTGAACGTATTTGGCTACTGCTTTATTCATTGTTTTGAAAGAGCCTGCCTCAAGAATTGTCTTGACTTTTCCATTTTCACAATTTCATGTCATTGTTGTTATGACTTCTTTGGTACTGAAGGTGTCAACATGTTCAGCACTTAGGCCTTGATCAATATACGATGCTTCTAACAATTTGCGTAAATTGTCTATTTCATTCGTAAATTGTGTGGCTGCTTTATCTTTTTGGTATACATTTTTGCTTTTACTACGTCAGATGTTTCACCGACAATTTTCTCTAGCAATAACTTAATAATATCTACGATCTTAGTCTCATTTTGGACTTTGTAGAGGCTACAGCCAATTATTTTTGATTTTATGACTTCAATTGCAATGCTTTCATAGGGTCCCTTTGTCAGGTCGACCAATTTGATTACTGTAATAAATCTTTGCAGATGTGTTATTTTTCCATCACTGGACTGCATGTGAAATTTCTTTTATGTATGCCCTTTGGGCAGCTGATTCGTCTGTCATTGTAATACATTTTTGTTCTATTACACTGGAATTTAAATCAGACTCTGAATCTTGATCCTAAAATTCAGCTACTGTTAAGACAGCTGGATTTGTTAGATCGTTTAAATATTTTTCCTCTATATCGGTATCTGAATTGTTTACCGATTCAATCTCTTCCTGCTCTGTCAATTCAAGTTCTTGCTGGTCTGTCGATTCAGATTTTTCACCTGTTTCGAATGTTAAAGGGGTGTTTAGAATTGTTGGAATTTCTATATCCAAGTTATATTTCTCTTTTATTGATATCAAGTTTGATCGTTTCTAGAGTTTAACTTTTTCTTATTGTGATGTATTAGTATACGTGTTGACTCTGTTTTGTGTAAGTGACTTATAAGATTTGTCAAATTTGTTAATGGAAATCTATTTGCTGAATAATTTAATTCATTATTTTATTTGTCCCCTCCGTTTTTTTTTAGTTTGTAATTTTTTCAATTTATGAATACTACAAAATCTATGATTCTGCCTAGTATGGAATGTTCACTTATTACTGATCTGACCTGAACACCGGGAATGGTGTTTAATACGTTTGCCTTTTGAGTTTTTCTGCAATGTATTAACGGTGAAAAATGTAAACCAAATGTATTCTTATATTTGTCTTCTATTTCATATATGTTTATTGGGGTCGTTGAGACCACTTGTTAAATTCTAGTCATGAAATTAGCATCTCTAACAAAAAATTCTGTTATTACTTCTGTGGTGTTCATTTTAAATCATAACAAGGTCGTTTGCCCAACTTGTATATTTCTTCTTCAGGCACCTATTGTGCAACTTAGCGAAAGTGTTGGCACACAATAGAACGACAATAATTATTAGCAATATGGTTATTAGCTTCATTTATAACATTTGCCTTTGAATCCGCAACTTTTGAATTATGGTCCAACATAATGGTTAGCTCGTTATTAAAATTAATGGGGGATCGGTTTGCAAAATCCCATTACAATTAATTATTTCGAGATGCAGTTTTCTAATTTAAGTTTAACTTTGTGAATATAAAAATGTCTATCGTTTATCTGACCATTGTCATGACTGCAACTAATAAAAAAATAAATTTTCCTCTTCTTTGTTTTTTTCAAATGTATATTCGCATTGTTTTAGTTTTTTAAAATGATTGAATTTGAAATATTGGTTGTTAGTTAGAAGACATACGACTGGTTTACATTATTGGGCTCTATATAAAACAATACCAGCCATATGTTGTCAATAAAAAAGTCTAACAGAGTTTAGTATTTTACAAGCAGAGATTGAACTCAATCGCTTGTAGTTTATGGTTTTTTTTTTTTAAATAAAGGCAAAATAGGGTAGACGCTTCGTTCCTCTTCTGATTTTGATGTTTTTATCATGTTCACTGTTTGCCTGCGTTCTTCTAGTAGCTTGTGTTTTCGTCCACCTCTCTTCTTCTTGGGTCTTGGTTTTGGTTGTTGGCGTGCCCTATACTCAGCTATTGTGAGTGGGCGTGGTCCATCGTTGGGACACAACTCCAGAGCCTCTCTATGCTCGACAAGAAAAGTTGTTGTGTTGTTGTCTAGACATAGACAAGACCTTAATATTTGTGTTCACTGTACTGCGTACTTGTTTTATGTGCTGCTGTATTGTAGCTGGTTGGCCGATGCGCTTTAGCTTGTGGCTGATTAGCTTCTTTGATGCTGCTGCTGCTGTTGTTGTTGCTTATAATTTGCAATAGTTTATAATTTTATTGGGATTCTTTATTGTTCCCATTTTAATTGTTGTAAAATTCTTTGAATTATTTTTGCACTGCCACAGGTCCAGGTCTATTTAGACCTACTGCACGGTCGCCATGTAATGTATTGTTGTTAGAATTAATAAGTTTGTCTGGTATTATATTTGTCTTAAGTACATTATGAATTTTAACAGTAATACATCATGTCTTTTGCATTGTGTTTTATTGATTGAACTTAAAGAATTCATATAATGTCTTCTAAGCCTAAGCTGCGCAACTTTGCTGCCAGTAAACGACGGCAGAGACGTCAGCGCATTCTGCGAGAGAGAATGTTATATCGCTTTATACTTATAAAACTGTTTGTCCTGACTGACTGACTGACGGATTAGTGATCAACGCACAGCCCAAACCGTAAGAGCTAGGAAGCTGAAATTTTCACTGTAGTTACCTTATCTGATGTAGGTGCACGTTAAGACGGAATTTCGGGAAATTACACCCGCAAGTGTGGAAAAATCTCGATAAACGTTTGTATGTACCTTTTTTGCTTACCATCCGGCCACAGACTTTTTTTCAAAGATCTTTGTTCAAATTAATTTGAGGGGTGTTTCTCACTTTTTGAAAAATGGGGGTCGAAGATTTGGTGGATGACGTTTTGTGTTCAGATTTATTTCCAAAGATCTATAAGACAAATCATTTAAGACGTGTTTCGCATTTTTGCTAAATCTAAACTCCTTCGGTGGAATATGCATTTTAAAGATTTTTTTGGTGAATTTTAAGTTTTGTCCGATTTGGATAAAAGTTGTTTGATTCCCGTCCGATCAGTTTCAAAATCATTTTCAAAGCTTTTTTAAAACATTGATTTTATAACATACGTGCCACGGGCAAGGCCGGGTTATACCCGCTAGTACATACATAAAGAAGGGACGGTCGCGCATGCTAAATATGTTGGTTTTGGTTTACTTAACATTGCAGCTAAGTGCTACAATGTGTTTGATATTTAAAAGACACTGGGTACAGTGTGTATTCGATATGTATGTTTACTACAGTATACTACAAAAGAGAAAGTCGGACATGGCTATATCGGCTCGGTTGTTGATACTGATCAAGAATATATATATTTATGGTGTCGGAGGTATGCGTTACACATTTCACGACAAAATTATAATACCCTCTGCAGGGATATAACAATATGTCGTTATGTTCACATTGAATTTCTTTTTCTCTCATCAAATATTATTCTATAAATTTCCATTAAGGATGAATAAAGCCTTTTCACAGAAGAATTACTAATCGCAGACTTTTCCTTGGTATAAGGCTTCTAAAAAATGGTCTGATTGATTTAACAATATTTGAGCTATCTCTTGATAGTATAGTGTAGCCTGCTGCGAACCACGATTATTTATCTATTTTTATACGCTACTTATATTGATTGTGTAGAAATTATGCAAGTGGCGTCTACGATGAATCCAGTAATGGGAGTCGGTGGTCTTCCTGCTAAATCCAATGTTGTTGGTGTCCCAGTGGCGGGCACTCATCGTCAGCCGATGTTCGACGTGTAGAATGCTTGCTTTGTGGCTGAGCAATGAAACGATTAATTAACGATGAATTAACGGCAAGCGTAGGAGCACGTTTATTGATAGGTGGATATCACCAGCAAGTTGAGACATAAGTTACCAAAGGCATAAGTTTCAAAACCAAGGCCGGCAAGCCCACTTAGCATAATCGATAACGTTGCTATTGCGACACATGCAAGAGATGAAGTGAAACATTCGCTGTGCCAGCACCCCAAGTGCAGTTATTAGCCAATGGGGAGGTATCTTATAAAGTACTAAACAATTACAAGCGAGAGGCACTCATTAACTTATATACCTATTTGTACTAGGTCTCCTCGTATATTGGCATAAATTGTTTTATATTCTTTTGTGCGGAGTGTACTGTATCCCCACAAGTCCCTTCATTGGATCATCTGTCATTTATTTTCATATCTAATGTAGTTCTGCTCAAAGCATCCGCAATGACGTTGTGCGGACCCTTTTATATACGACTTCGTAGTCTTATTCTTATAATCTGAGTTTCCATCCAAACGTAGCTGACGATCTTGAAATTTTGACAGAATAAGTAGGGTCAAACGTATTTTATTCTTTTTCAACGGTTATATTTTATGTCTGTTAATGTTCTACTTGCGAAACAACTTATCCTATTCTAAATTTCCTTGGGATAATATGGCTCCTAGAGCAACGTTACTCGCGTCTGTTGTTAATATGCACGGCTTGGCAAAAACAGGGTTGAACAGTGTTGTCTCGTTACATACAAAAGTCTTACAGTACTCGAATGTCTCTTTAATATCGATTTTATGTCTATTCTCAATTTCCCATTCAGTTATTTAAGTAAAGGTTTCGTTATTTTTTCATAACCCTTTATAAACTTGCTGTAGTAACTCATCAGATCCAGAAAGGAAGTATATTCTTTTGAGTTATTATGAGTTAGGACAAGTTGAAACTTATAGAAAAAGAATTGGGTAGGCGGTAGTGCGAAGTAGACAACAATATTCAACTCAAGAGAAGGTCACAGCAGACTTGGCGAAAGAAAGAATTTCCGTTAAAAATATAGTGGTGCAATCAAATTCGGTGGAAATGAGCCCACCGAGAAAAACAAGCAGGCGCCAGGAAAAAATCCAGAAGTGGTTGACAAGTCGTTGTGTTCAGTTGACTCGGTGAAAATGGAGAACCAAACGAACGTTGATATTTTAATTTTGAGCAAAATGCCGATGCTTATGAACTGAATGAGAAACAACGATACGTACAAGCCCGTGGAAAAATAACGAAAGCTGCTCAGTTGTATCTTAATTCTGTTTTCATAACCACATATTTTGGTTTGAAAAAGGTTTTGATGGCCGAATTCAAGTGTAGATGTACATAAGAAACTTCACGAAAGAAAGAAGAAAGACAGTGAATCATTTCATGAATATATTTAACATATGAGGGGAATAGCTGCACTTGGTTCTGATGTCGAAGTTGATGTGGACTCAGTAATTCGGTACATAGTAGACGGCTCATACATAAAAAGCGAATAAAAATACAGTTAGAAGACATTTGGTGAGCTGAAAGAAAAATTTTCTGTGTATGAGCAAACAAAACTCAGAACCGGGGTGGCAAAAAATATGAGCACAGCGGCAAAGCAAATCATTGTTTTAATTGTGGGTCGACAGACCATTTAAGAAAAAAATGTCAATCTGATACAAACTGCTTGAAATGTGGTATTAATGGAAATATATCAAAAAATTGCGCACAAGTGGAAAAACGCGTGAACATTGTTAAAAAGATCGGATTTAAACAACTTGTAATCAATGATTTAAAAGTTGTCTAACAAATTGATACGAGAGCTGATGTGTCAATTTTAAGAAACAGTGTATATAAAACACTGAATAATGTTGATCTGCACAAGTCGTTTTCCATACTAAGAGGTTACGGCAATATAAAACCGTTGCCAATTGGAGTTTTTGTTGGCAAGGTATTCGTAGATGGGGTCCAAGTTGATCTAAAGTTGGTCATAGTACCCGATAAAAAAGTTGAATACGACTTTTTGCTGGGATACGATTTCATATCGAAATTCTTAGTAACGATGGACGAGAATTGCACTTTGATTTGCACTTGAGTCGCCGCGGGAGGACAATTACGCGTTTAAAGAGCTAAGTATTATACATACAATGTTCTTGAGATCGAAACTGATATTAGCACTCCTCCGCAGTTCAAGCCGATTGATGCCTACCAGCCAACGGCGTCACCTGAGAAAAGCCCTGTGCAGCTTAAAATCATCCCAGATGGGCACGTTTATAAAGGGATATGCACAAATTGCTCACCCATTGACCAATTTATTAAAAAAAGACACCGAGTTTAAAATCGAAGCTGACGATCTTAATGCAATCAATAAGATGAAGGATGTACTGAGCCGTGAGCGGATACTGAAGATTTATTGTCGAAATGCACCCACAGAACTACATACAGACTCTTCAAAGGACGGATTCGGCGGCACATTATTGCAAAAATTTGAAGGAGAGATACATCCTGTATTTTTCTGGAGTAAAAAGACTTCCGAAAGCGATTCCAAGCGACATAGTTACATATTAGAGGTGAAAGCTGCGTGCCTTGCGACTAAGAAATTTAGACACTACCTTCTAGGAATAACTTTCACGTTGGTTACGGATTGTTCTGCGTTTACTCAAACAGTTAAGTTAAACGTCCTTCTTACGTGCCCGTGAAGTGGCTCAATGGATTTTAGCTTTACAGGACTATATATTTCTTAAGCCGTTTTCCCAGCGTGCTCATAGTTGGCTCTGAAATGTCTGCACTTTTAAAGAAAGCTCAGAAGAACGATAGTTTCATCAGATACATAGAATTCTAGAAAGTCAGCCATATGAAGGATTTAAATTAAAAGGAGACATCGTATATAAAAGCATAGATGGCCCTGATCTGTTGGTTGTTCCTAAGTCAATAGAACGGCAAATTATAAGTGAAGCACATTGCAATGGTCATTTTGCAGTCAAAAAAACTATGCAACAGTTTTTTATCCCACCCTTGGAAAGTAAAGTAACAGAAGTAGTTAACACGTGCATAAAATGCATAATTAATAATAAAAAACTGCCACAGGTCCAGGTCTATTTAGACCTACTGCACGGTCGCCATGTAATGAATTGTTGTTAGAATTAATAAGCTTGTCTGGTATTATATTTGTTTTAATTAAATTATAAATTTTAACAGAAACACATCATGTCTTTTGCATTGTCTTTTATTGATTGAACTTAAAGAATTTATATAATGTCTTCTAAGCCTAAGCTGCGCAACTTTGCTGCCATTAAACGCCGGCAGAGAAGGTAGCGCATTCTGTATTCCTTTATGCTCAGCGCTGACAGTAGCGAGAGCGCGAGAGAGAATATTTATATTTATTTACATACATAAAGAAGGGACGGTCGCGCATGCTAAACATGTTGACTCGGCACTTCTACTGCCTATTGCATACTTGTGCAATCATATTACTTTGCACTTGAATTATGCTTGGGACTTTGTTTTACTTAACATTGCAGCTAAGTGCTACAATGTGTTTGATATTCAAAAGACACTGGGTATAGTGTGTATTCGATATGTATGTTTACTACAGTATACTACAAAAGAGAAAGTCGGACATGGCTATATCGGCTCGGTTGTTGATACTGATCAAGAATATATATATTTATGGGGTCGGAGGTATGCGTTACACATTTCACGACAAAATTATAATACCCTCTGCAGGGATATAACAATATGTCGTTATGTTCACATTGAATTTCTTTTTCTCTCATCAAATATTATTCTATAAATTTCCATTAAGGATGAATAAAGCCTTTTCACTGAAGAATTACTAATCGCAGACTTTTCCTTGGTATAAGGCTTCTAAAAAATGGTCTGATTGATTTAACAATATTTGAGCTATCTCTTGATAGTATAGTGTAGCCTGCTGCGAACCACGATTATTTATCTATTTTTATACGCTACTTATATTGATTGTGTAGAAATTATGCAAGTGGCGTCTACGATGAATCCAGTAATGGGAGTCGGTGGTCTTCCTGCTTAATCCAATGTTGTTGGTGTCCCAGTGGCGGGCTCTCATCGTGAGCCGATGTTCGACGTGTAGAATGCCTGCTTTGTGGCTGAGCAATGAAACGATTAATTAACGATGAATTAACGGCAAGCGTAGGAGCACGTTTATTGATAGGTGGATATCACCAGCAAGTTGAGACATAAGTCACCAAAGGCATAAGTTTCAAAACCAAGGCCGGCAAGCCCACTAAGCATAATCGATAACGTTGCTCTTGCGACACATGCAAGAGATCCGGTGAAGTGAAACATTCGCTGTGCCAGCACCCCAAGTGCACTTAGTAGCCAATGGGGAGGTATCTTATAAAGTACTTAATAACTACATGCGAGAGGCACTCATTAAATTATATACCTATTTGTACTAGGTCTCCTTGTATATTGGCATAAATTGTTTTATATTCTTTTGTGCGGAGTGTACTGTATCCCCACAAGTCCCTTCATTGGATCATCTGTCATTTATTTTCATATCTAATGTAGTTCTGCTCAAAGCATCCGCAATGACGTTGTGCGGACCCTTTTATATACGACTTCATAGTCTTATTCTTATAATCTGAGTTTCCATCCAAACGTAGCTGACGATCTTGAAATTTTGACCGAATAAGTAGGGTCAAACGTATTTTATTCTTTTTCAACGGTTATATTTTATGTCTGTTAATGTTCTACTTGCGAAACAACTTATCCTATTCTAAATTTCCTTGGGATAATATGGCTCCTAGAGCAACGTTACTCGCGTCTGTTGTTAATATGCACGGCTTGGTAAAATCAGGGTTGAACAGTTGTCTCGTTGTCTCGTTACATACAAAAGTCTTACAATACTCGAATGTCTCTTTAATATCGTTTTTATGTCTATTCTCAATTTCCCATTCAGTTATTTAAGTAAAGGTTTCGTTATTTTTTCATAATCCTTTATAAACTTGCTGTAGTAACTCATCAGATCCAGGAAGGAAGTATATTCTTTTGAGTTATTATGAGTTAGGACAAGTTGAAACTTATAGAAAAAGAATTGGGTAGGCGGTAGTGCGAAGGAGACAACAATATTCAATTCAAGAGAAGGTCACAGCAGACTTGGCGAAAGAAAGAATTTCCGTTAAAAATATAGTGGTGCAATCTAAATCGGTGGAAATGAGCCCACCGAGAAAAACAAGCAGGCGCCAGGAAAAAATCCAGAAGTGGTTGACAAGTCGTTGTGTTCAGTTGATTCGGTGAAAATGGAGAACCAAATTGTCCAGAATAGCAAAAGCATTGAGAAAATTGTGAAATTCAATATGAATCCGACCAGAATAGCCAGAAAGAACGAAAAAATACTCCGGAAAATTTCTCAAACGAAGTGTCAGAATTTGATGGGCAAAGTATTCCAGTCGAACGTTGATATTTTAATTTTGAGCAAAATGCCGATGCTTATGAACTGAATGAGAAACAACGATACGTACAAGCCCGTGGAAAAATAACGAAAGCTGCTCAGTTGTATCTTAATTCTGTTTTCATTACCACATATTTTGGTTTGAAAAAGGTTTTGATGGGCGAATTCAAGTGTAGATGTACATAAGAAACTTCACGAAAGAAAGAAGAAAGACAGTGAATCATTTCATGAATATATTTAACATATGAGGGGAATAGCTGCACTTGGTTCTGATGTCGAAGTTGATGTGGACTCAGTAATTCGGTACATAGTAGACGGCTCATACATAAAAAGCGAATAAAAATACAGTTAGAAGACATTTGGTGAGCTGAAAGAAAAATTTTCTGTGTATGAGCAAACAAAACTCAGAACCGGGGTGGCAAAAAATATGAGCACAGCGGCAAAGCAAATCATTGTTTTAATTGTGGGTCGACAGACCATTTAAGAAAAAAATGTCAATCTGATACAAACTGCTTGAAATGTGGTATTAATGGAAATATATCAAAAAATTGCGCACAAGTGGAAAAACGCGTGAACATTGTTAAAAAGATCGGATTTTAACAACTTGTAATCAATGATTTAAAAGTTGTCTAACAAATTGATACGAGAGCTGATGTATCAATTTTAAGAAACAGTGTATATAAAACACTGAATAATGTTGATCTGCACAAGTCGTTTTCCATACTAAGAGGTTACGGCAATATAAAACCGTTGCCAATTGGAGTTTTTGTTGGCAAGGTATTCGTAGATGGGGTCCAAGTTGATCTAAAGTTCGTCATAGTACCCGATAAAAAAGTTGAATACGACTTTTTGCTGGGATACGATTTCATATCGAAATTCTTAGTAACGATGGACGAGAATGGTTTCCGATTTGCACTTGAGTCGCCGCGGGAGGACAATTACGCGTTTAAAGAGCTAAGTATTATACATACAATGTTCTTGAGATCGAAACTGATATTAGCACTCCTCCGCAGTTCAAGCCGATTGATGCCTACCAGCCAACGGCGTCACCTGAGAAAAGCCCTGTGCAGCTTAAAATCATCCCAGATGGGCACGTTTATAAAGGGATATGCACAAATTGCTCACCCATTGACCAATTTATTAAAAAAAGACACCGAGTTTAAAATCGAAGCTGACGATCTTAATGCAATCAATAAGATGAAGGATGTACTGAGCCGTGAGCGGATACTGAAGATTTATTGTCGAAATGCACCCACAGAACTACATACAGACTCTTCAAAGGACGGATTCGGTGGCACATTATTGCAAAAATTTGAAGGAGAGATACATCCTGTATTTTTCTGGAGTAAAAAGACTTCCGAAAGCGATTCCAAGCGACATAGTTACATATTAGAGGTGAAAGCTGCGTACCTTGCGACTAAGAAATTTAGACACTACCTTCTAGGAATAACTTTCACGTTGGTTACGGATTGTTCTGCGTTTACTCAAACAGTTAAGTTAAACGTCATTCTTACGTGCCCGTGAAGTGGCTCAATGGGAGGACTATATATTTCTTAAGCCGTTTTCCTAGCGTGCTCATAGTTGGCTCTGAAATTTCTGCACTTTTAAAGCAGCTCAGAAGAACGATAGTTTCATCAGCGCGATACATAGAATTCTAGAAAATCAGCCAAATGAAGGATTTAAATTAAAAGGAGACATCGTATACAAAAACGTAGATGGCCTTGATCTGTTGGTTGTTCTTAAGTCAATAGAACGGCAAATTATAAGTGAAACACATTGCAATGGTCATTCAATCAACAGTTTTTTATCCCACCCTTGGAAAGTAATGTAACAGAAGTAGTCAACACGTGCATAAAATGCATAATTTATAATAAAAAACTGCCACAGGTCCAGGTCTATTTAGACCTACTGCACGGTCGCCATGTAATGAATTGTTGTTAGAATTAATAAGCTTGTCTGGTATTATATTTGTTTTAATTAAATTATAAATTTTAACAGAAACACATCATGTCTTTTGCATTGTCTTTTATTGATTGAACTTAAAGAATTTATATAATGTCTTCTAAGCCTAAGCTGCGCAACTTTGCTGCCATTAAACGCCGGCAGAGAAGGTAGCGCATTCTGTATTCCTTTATGCTCAGCGCTGACAGTAGCGAGAGCGCGAGAGAGAATATTTATATTTATTTACATACATAAAGAAGGGACGGTCGCGCATGCTAAACATGTTGACTCGGCACTTCTACTGCCTATTGCATACTTGTGCAATCATATTACTTTGCACTTGAATTATGCTTGGGACTTTGTTTTACTTAACATTGCAGCTAAGTGCTACAATGTGTTTGATATTCAAAAGACACTGGGTATAGTGTGTATTCGATATGTATGTTTACTACAGTATACTACAAAAGAGAAAGTCGGACATGGCTATATCGGCTCGGTTGTTGATACTGATCAAGAATATATATATTTATGGGGTCGGAGGTATGCGTTACACATTTCACGACAAAATTATAATACCCTCTGCAGGGATATAACAATATGTCGTTATGTTCACATTGAATTTCTTTTTCTCTCATCAAATATTATTCTATAAATTTCCATTAAGGATGAATAAAGCCTTTTCACTGAAGAATTACTAATCGCAGACTTTTCCTTGGTATAAGGCTTCTAAAAAATGGTCTGATTGATTTAACAATATTTGAGCTATCTCTTGATAGTATAGTGTAGCCTGCTGCGAACCACGATTATTTATCTATTTTTATACGCTACTTATATTGATTGTGTAGAAATTATGCAAGTGGCGTCTACGATGAATCCAGTAATGGGAGTCGGTGGTCTTCCTGCTAAATCCAATGTTGTTGGTGTCCCAGTGGCGGGCACTCATCGTCAGCCGATGTTCGACGTGTAGAATGCTTGCTTTGTGGCTGAGCAATGAAACGATTAATTAACGATGAATTAACGGCAAGCGTAGGAGCACGTTTATTGATAGGTGGATATCACCAGCAAGTTGAGACATAAGTTACCAAAGGCATAAGTTTCAAAAACAAGGCCGGCAAGCCCACTAAGCATAATCGATAACGTTGCTATTGCGACACATGCAATAGATCCGATGAAGTGAAACATTCGCTGTGCCAGCACCCCAAGTGCACTTATTAGCCAATGGGGAGGTATCTTATAAAGTACTAAACAATTACATGCGAGAGGCACTCATTAACTTATATACCTATTTGTACTAGGTCTCCTTGTATATTGGCATAAATTGTTTTATATTCTTTTGTGCGGAGTGTACTGTATCCCCACAAGTCCCTTCATTGGATCATCTGTCATTTATTTTCATATCTAATGTAGTTCTGCTCAAAGCATCCGCAATGACGTTGTGCGGACCCTTTTATATACGACTTCATAGTCTTATTCTTATAATCTGAGTTTCCATCCAAACGTAGCTGACGATCTTGAAATTTTGACCGAATAAGTAGGGTCAAACGTATTTTATTCTTTTTCAACGGTTATATTTTATGTCTGTTAATGTTCTACTTGCGAAACAACTTATCCTATTCTAAATTTCCTTGGGATAATATGGCTCCTAGAGCAACGTTACTCGCGTCTGTTGTTAATATGCACGGCTTGGTAAAATCAGGGTTGAACAGTTGTCTCGTTGTCTCGTTACATACAAAAGTCTTACAATACTCGAATGTCTCTTTAATATCGTTTTTATGTCTATTCTCAATTTCCCATTCAGTTATTTAAGTAAAGGTTTCGTTATTTTTTCATAATCCTTTATAAACTTGCTGTAGTAACTCATCAGATCCAGGAAGGAAGTATATTCTTTTGAGTTATTATGAGTTAGGACAAGTTGAAACTTATAGAAAAAGAATTGGGTAGGCGGTAGTGCGAAGGAGACAACAATATTCAATTCAAGAGAAGGTCACAGCAGACTTGGCGAAAGAAAGAATTTCCGTTAAAAATATAGTGGTGCAATCTAAATCGGTGGAAATGAGCCCACCGAGAAAAACAAGCAGGCGCCAGGAAAAAATCCAGAAGTGGTTGACAAGTCGTTGTGTTCAGTTGATTCGGTGAAAATGGAGAACCAAATTGTCCAGAATAGCAAAAGCATTGAGAAAATTGTGAAATTACTTGCAATTCAATATGAATCCGACCAGAA
>NW_026998544.1:0-1372 GCF_035044405.1 Drosophila montana | reverse complement strand
GTAAATGAGCACATTAAGCCTCTATATAATATAGATGATTACGCTAAGGAATCAAAATATAGCATATAAAAGAGCTAGGAGAATGTTAGAAAAACATAAGGCAAAAATTAAAGAATATTATGATAATAAGGTTATCGATTTTAATTTAAAAATAGATGATAAGGTTTTATTTAAGAAACAATACTGGCCATAAATTAGAACCAGTTTATTTAGGCCCCTATGAAGTAATAGGAATAAAAGATAGAGATAACGTTATAATAAAAGGTTAAAAGGGTAAAGAACAAAAAGTTCATAAGGATAGATTAAAAATTTTTAATGCATAATAATTCTAAATTTTCTTTATGAATTCGAATTCTAAATAAAATACACAAAAAAAAAAAATATAACAGCCTGATCAGCCAAATGAAAAAAAAATGTATACAAATAACCGAATATTATAGAAAATTTATCTTTACAAAAAAACAAATAAAAAAAAAGTTTGGTTTAAATTTTTAAATCTTTAATACTTTTGTATTTTTATATTCCTACATTTTTATATATTTTTATTATATCCAGAAATTGTCTCAATTTTTATATCTATATATATATGTTAATCAAATCAAAAAAAAATATATATATACAAAAACAACAAAAACCAACAATAATTAAGTTCATTTAATACCTACACATTCATAATGTTACGTTATTTCTCTAAAAAGGGAGGTGTAGTGTGTACATGCCCTAACCAAACACCCTGTATTTAAATATAAAGTATGCGGCACTTTGTTGCATACAATAACAATTATACAGTAAACAAGCCCAGAGCCACTTTATGTATTGGCTCTGTCTCATATTACGCAGCGCGGTTCACTAGCCTCACTAGCTGACCGTTTATGCTTACGCTGCATATCGTAGTAAAACTAATAAATACCAAGTTTAGTCAAGATAACTTTATAAACAAAAATGTATTTCATACAAGAACCTACTTTTCGACCGCTCGTTCCTATGGCAGCTATATGATATAGTGGTCGGATCCAGCTGGTTTTGACATATGAGCTGCGTGCAACAGAAAGAGGGAATTCTGCAAAGTTTCATAAAGATAGCTTTAAAACTGAGAGACTAGTTTGCATAGAAACAGACAGACGGACAGACGGACATGGCTATATCAACTCGGTTGTTGATATATATACTTTATGGGGTAGGAGATGTCTCCTTCTATGCGTTACACATTTCACGACAAAATTATAATACCCTCTGCAAGGGTATAAATATATAAAAATTGGAAGAAAAAAAGATAAGAAAATTATTGATAATGGACACAAAAGAAGTCAATATTAGGCAGAACGTTAGATTTTGTAGCATTCAAAAATTAGACCGTGACTCGGGCTGCTAC
>NW_026998543.1:0-9620 GCF_035044405.1 Drosophila montana | reverse complement strand
TTATTAAGGCGATGAGACTGCCACAACAGTATCTGTAACATATTAGCAAATATTCTTCAAAATTCTTAATTTAAATTAATTTTATCATGCCGGTATCAATTAGCCATTAGCATCGTATTAAGTGCATCCCATGCCACCTTCAGAGTCGAATGTAACTTTGCCTGTACTTTCCTAACTGGTAGTTGCGCTAGCTTACACGTGATACAGTTTTCAACCAGTCTTCGTTCAGAGTTTGACAAATTTTCGAACCAGTTATTATTCAATGTTTTTTCCCATCCCAGGTGCATAAAAGATTCATGAACGTGACTAATCACTGCCCATCTGAAAGCTCTTTGGATATCTGGCAAACATTCAGTTTTACCAGTTTCTGGTTTCTGATGACAAGTTCTGTTCATGTCTACAGCGCGAAGAGACTGGCGTCTTCAGTTTATTTTCACTATTCCATTAATAACTAAATATTGTGTATTTATTGTTTATCTCTTCTCTTCTTCAGTCATCGATCAGACCTCACTCAGAAGCAGAGTCTCTATCTGTCTCCCCTACTATGTATCTCGCACGTATTAACATAACGAGCTGTAACAGCACAAAATATGTAAACGCATCTACAGTGACAAACAGCAAACCATACATGTCAAAACAGGCCTCATACAACGAAAGCTTGCACTGATAGGAATGAACCCGTCGATATTTAAACCTTTAAAAGCTAGGGACTTGAAATCTTGTTTTTTGAGCATATGTATTAGATGTTAAGAGATTTCACCAAACTTGACATCTAGCTTATAAAAACAATGTATACAGATCAAGTATCATACCTCCACCCCATAGCTCTCAATAAAACAAATCAACCAATTTTAATTGTCCACCAATTATACAATATAAACTACTGTTTAAAATTTTATTAATATTGGTTAAGAAACACAAAAGTCATTTATCAAAACAAGCGTTTATATTTACACGTGTTTGCAACAGCTAGCGCAAATTGCAAGAATTTCCGTAAATCTATATATACACACATTCATGTGCGCAATTGCGATTGAGTTGTATTCTGTGCTGTGTTTATGTGTTGCTATTTGTGTAGAGGTGGTGGCAAGTAGTTTTGTGATTACGGGTTCGAGTCCAATTGAGAGAGCTTTTTTTATACCCCGAACCCATTCAAAAGTAGGTAAAAAGAGAACAATGTATTAGTGTAAATGTATGTAACAGACAGAAGGAAACATACATATATTCTTGATCAGCATAGCCGAGTGGTAAAAAAGGTTTCAGGGAATCCCCTAATCGGAAACTTCCGACTAGAGCGTCATACTTGCTTATATTATATTTAGAGTCTATTGTAAAATTTTTTAATATTTTCAAAATGTATTTGCACAGTCCGCATGATGCCGATCCGATAGAGGAGCTCCCGACTAGAGCCACACACTTGTTTTTTTTTGTAGGAATCTATATACGTGTCTGTGCCACTGCTTCCAGTAATAAGAGAATTCAGTACGCGCCGACTCTTGTCATTCCTTTTCTTTTACCGTGTGTAATAATTCTTCTCCGTCCGAAAAGTATTTTCATTTGTGGAAGTATTTTTGTTGGCTGGGAGAGCGAACCTCGACCCTTTTGCAAGTAGTTTTTCTATGTTTGGCTGGAATGCTGTTTTCGTTTTGTTTCCGAACTATTCTATATGATTGATGTTGTTAATTTTTGTTAATGCCTGTTTATAACCTGAACCCATAAAAAGTAGGTTAAAACAGTATTATATAGCATCTCCGACCCCATAAAGTATATATATATATATTCTTGATTAGCATCAATAGCCGAGTAGATCTAGTCATGTCTATGTATCTGTCTATCTGTCCGTATATCTATATGTTTGAACGCAAGGATCTTTAAGAGCTAGATGTCTTGATATCTTAATTTGGAGTCCGATTCGTGTTGGGTTATTGCAATAGCGTGTACATCGGCACAACAATATCTAATCTAAAATTAAGGATAACCCAATATAATAAAATAATATACAACAAGTAAGAGGCTTTAGTGACGCGACTAGTGGATACCCTGAACCGTCTTCTACCAAAACCAAATGCAGCTCGCTCTACGAGCTCGATTGCTTCAGCTGTAATAAAAATAAATTTAAAAATAAACTATTCCCTGGAAAAGACACGAGCTCGTAACAACCCACACTACATGCCACAGTCTCCACTCAACAGCAATACCAACCATTCATTTTCAACGAGAAAAAAAACTATTAAAAAAGCAGCACATACACACAGGACAAAATACAATACAATCGCAATTGCAATACTGTTTATAAAATTTAAAAAAGACGCGCAGGAATGTGTCTGCAATAGCTGCAGCACACACGTGTGTATATTATTTTTACATATTTGTACTTCTTAACCGACCTTGATGAAATTCTTAAAAGTCGATCTTATTGTTTTACAGATATTTTCATATTTTCAAAAATAAAATTGCTTTAAAATTGTGGCTTAAATTGGTGGGCAGTTCAAATTTGCATATTTATTTGCTTTATAGCTATATGGCAGTGGAGTGGGTGGGGATTGCTCTGCAAAAAAATAAGTATACATAATATGTGTGTCATATGAGAAGCTACATACCATAATAAGTGATTCTAGCTATTAAAACCTAAGAGAAATACTCAATATGACCTTTTTAAGGACGTAGGGGACAAAAGCTCTAGAACGGCTCGACCGATTTGAATGATTCTCTTTTGGTTTCCTCCACTCAATACGTTTACGGTGTACGTTAAAACCCAAAGGAAAATTCCAATTAGCGAAAGTGAAATGAATTTTGTTGATCCCATATAAGCTCGCCATTTGTAAAAAAAAAAACAAATTTGGTTAGTACGGTGCCAAGAAATATTTTGGGTCAGTCTATAAAAATAACTGGGCTAAATCAGTAGTGAGTAATAACCAAAAAAAACTCAAGTCTTATAAATTAAAATATAAAATAACAGTGAAATTTAACAGCTTTACATATCAGTAAAAATTTGGAAATTCGCAGAAATCTTATTTTCTTAAAAATAGGCAAAATTCTTAGTTTTTATTTTTTGTTTATATTTAGCATGGCAATAACCATCAGATAGCTTGGCCAATGTCTTCCTATTTCAATTTTGAATCTTTCGCTGTCCAGTTCAACACCTTGCACTGAAACCACATAGACACTTCAATGGACTCGCAGCTTGAGATTTGCTGACAAAATTCTTCACAAAAATTTCCCAAATGATGGAAAGATCTAACCAGCGACTCCTAGAAAGGAATAGAGGAATGGTAGAAACAGAAACATAACTCTCTGAGCTTGGCCTAAAAATGATGTTTCGGTATGGAACAGAGCGCTTGGAATAGAAGGATTCATTAAAGAGGACAAGCCAGATGCTTAACTGATCAATAAAACATATTTCTGCTCTAGAAGTACCACACGAGTTCCTAGATACACTCTCCATAATGCTAACCACCCCAATGCATATTGTCGTCGGATCATCTGTCTTATAAATCTACACTTTGGACTCTCCAGAATATTACCTTCGTGCGCTAAGTCTTCTGGCAAGGGTGCAGAGATAATTACCTTCCAACACACGCTTACCCAACTAATCAACCTCGACTTGCAACTATCTACTAAAGAGCAATTAGAAGAACCATTAGTTTGCGAGGCTGCTGCAGCTTCTACTCCTATTTCACATCAATTGCGCTGGAACAATCATCCATTCCACAACACTGCCATGAAGGCACACAAATTCGAAATCCTGAAGGCCGCTTTCTTTGGAAGCTTAAAAAACTTACCACAAACTGTAAATGGCACCCCCATTATGCCTATAGAAGCAGTAAAAATCGTACACTCCATTAAACGTATCCGATGAAAAAATCTCCAGGACATGAGTCAATAGACTTGGTCACTTTAAAATCGCTCCCGTTCAAATCGATTCAGCTCTTAAAGAAATCTTCAGCGGAATCTTGCGATTAGGCCATTTCCCTTGCCAATGGAAAAGTGCCAAAGTATCTATGACACCCAAACGCGAAAAGAATCACAAGTGTATCGATGCATATCGCCCAATCAGCTGCAACCAACGATTTTTAAAATGTTCGAAAGACTGTTTTTGACAGGTCTTGACGAAGTCAAGCGTACGCTTCCTTCGCACCAATTCGGATTCGTCGACAACATGGATGTCCCGAAAAGGTCCACAGGGTAGTGGATTTTATTCAAGAAGCCTTCGAGGCCAAAATATATTGAGTCGACAGAGTGTAAGAGAATAAGTTAAAACACCTGCCTCCAGCGCCATATTATCTCATTCTAAAGTCATTCCATCTCAATAGAACCTGTTTTGCCACCTGAAAGTGCAACATATCAGATAGTATACACATAAAAGTATTCCACAAGGAAGTATGCTAGGGCCAGTGCTATACACACTCTGTACATCCGATATGCCGAGTCAGATCTAGAACAATACCGACGCACCGCCAAATATGCTCATTGCAACATATGCCGATGACCCAGCAATACAAGCGATATAGACGACCTGCAACATCTCATATTAACTCAAGAGTGCGCAAGCTTTGGGATATTAATATCAATGGCGCAAAGTCTTCCAGTGTCCTGTTCGCACTACGGCGCAACACCTGTCTAGCCGTATTTCTCGATGGCCAGCTCATCCCACAAGCTACAGCCAGGCAGGCTCATTGAACCCAAAATTTCATTACGATTGCATTGCAAGCAAATTATATTAAGACCAGCTGGACAACTCTGGGCCATAACTTCAAAATCACATACGTCAAAAATTCCGTCATAAAAAATAATCTAAAACGCACCAAGATAGGTGATCAAATCAACCACCGCTCTAGTCGTTATACCGACCACATAGCCCATCACCCCAACGAAGATGCATGACAAGTTTTATAAACGCCATGCGACAGAAGATTTAAAAAACAAGTAAGAGGCTCTATTCGGGAGCTCCGAACTAGGGAATACCCTGAACCCTATTCTTCCAACACCAAATGCAGCCGGCGCTACGCATTCGCTTGGTTAAGTTGTAATAAGAATAAATTAAAAAAAAAAGTCTCCTCGGTAGGGCTCGATCTCGCAACAGACCACACTACTTGCCGCCGCCTCTATTCAACAGCGACAACAATAATTGAGTCTTAATGAGAAAAAAAACGAATTTAAATAGCAGCACAGAAAACAAAACAATCGCAATTGCAATGCAATTGATAGAATTTCCTCCCTGCCCTTGCGAAGATGTTGGAAAGGGATATTCTCAACCGGATCTTGCAGCTCACATGCGTGATACAGGCGATTCCAAAGTTGGGCTTTCGAAATCGTCATGACGCCCCGGAGCAACTAAACCTAGTGGTCAGTTCTGCACTAAAAGCCATTGAGGACAAAAAATATGTGGTGGCAGTGTTCTTGGATATTCAACAAGCCTTCAATAGAGTATGGCACCCTGAACTTCACAGCAAATTAAGTCAACAAATCGACCCAAATGCGCCGGAGTCCCACAAGGCAGTGTCCTCGGTCCCACTCTCTACACAATATACACAGCTGACATACCAACAACCAGCTCGGTTACAGCAGTGGACAGGGAGGATGTCCTTATTGCCACGTATGCAGATGACACTGATGTGCTGACCAGGAGTCCTCTAATAGGCACTGCCACAGAGACGTTAAAGCATGAACCCGCACACAAATACCTCGTAATCATTTTGGATAGAAAGCTCACTTTCAGCAGACATGTCACGATCTTTCAACAAGCAGTTTTGTCTGAAGCTACAAAGATGACATGGTTATTTTCTGCTAAAAACAAGCTTTCGCTTAAAAACAATGTAAGGATTTACAAATCAATTCTGACTCCTATATGGACCTATACACTGCAAATGTACGGGATTGCCGCAAATGCCACCTCAACAAAATAAGAGTAGCACAGAGCAAAATTCTTAGAAGGATAAGTAATGCTCCTTGGTATATGCGTACGAGGGACATCGAGAGAGACCTAGGAGTTCCCAAAGTAGGAGACGTAATCCATCAGCATGCCATAAGATACTTTGAGCGCCTTCGCTCTCATCCCAACCCACTAGCAAGGCGCCTAACTTCTCCTGGGACAACGTTGCCATGCTGACGATGTCTGACACAGTAATTCTGGGCAGTTTAGAGGAAAAGCGCTCATTGAAAGGCGCCGTCTGGGTGGGTTTCAGGTGCGTGGCCAGCTTCTGATTTGCCGTTTATTGCCTGCTGGCCCTTCCGCGTTGTGTGCGAGATGGATGGTCTTTCATATACGTCTTCATCGATACCATTAGCGACTTTGTTGTTGGCAGTTAGCTCTACCTCTATCTCCATGTGGCTTTCCTGTCCGTCACAGAGGGTTGAGAACCGGCTTTGGCTGCTTTTCTTGGCTTTGGTGGTGCTCGCTTTCTTACGAGTAATATTGAGCGAGAGAACACCACATTCTCTTTTTTTTGGGCTCTTACGTTAGCTTTTGTCAGTTGGCTTTGGGGTTGGGCGGGTATTGGCTCAAAAAGGAATGGAGGTCCGGGCTTGAAGCAGGGTTCGACGGTACCGTAGTCGTTCCTAGGGCACAGGCAGTTGTGGTGATGCACGACGTAGTGGGCAGCGTAGTGCCCCCGCACAGCGTAATATATGGCGGTAGAGCATTTTCCGAAGGTATATATACAGGTGAGGCAGGATGATTTGGGTTATTGGACGCCCTTAGAATTAATTATTTACCAAAATTAACAAGCTGCACTTAATTACGAAAAAAAACAGTATTTTTGTAAATTTTTGTAAAAAATGACTTTGGTGAACGCGAAGCGAAACAGTGCCTGGAAATTGTCAGCACTGTCACGAGCAGTGACTGACTTGTCAGCACTAGCTGCGCTCCAATTGGTTAGTGCTTTGCTTGTGTTAGTGAGATTTGACAAAAGCCAAAAATTGTGTGAGTCTAATTAATTATACCCTGAAACCATTAAAAATGGATAAAATAGTATAATGTATTTGTGCAAATGTATGTAACAGGCAGAAGGAAGCATATCCGACCCCATAAAGTATATTTATTCTTGTTCAGCATCAATAGCCAAGTCGTTGTGGCCATGTCCGTCTTTCTGTCCGTCTATATGATCGCAAGGATCTCAGAACCTATCAGAGTTAGAGATTTGAAATTTGGAATGTGGGTCCCCTTAACGCATGCGCAGTTCGAGTTTGTTTCCGATAATCGGTAACTTGTCCGTTTCCAAGTAATCGATCGGTACCCTGAACCCTCTTTTACCAACACCAAGTGCAGATCGAGCTACTAGCTCGTTTACTTTAGAAGTAATAAAAAAAAAATTAAACAAGTAAGAGGTTCTAGTCGGGAACTCCCGACTAGGGGATACCCTGAACCATCTTCTTCCAACAGGCGATAAGTAAAAAATGAAAGATACATATGTACTATACTATTCTAGAAGCTACATGTCAAGTTTGGTGACTCTAGCTCTTATTATTTGCCGAAATTGCTCAAAAAACAGGATTTCGATATCGATTTTTATCGATTACTTGAAAGCGGGGCAAGTTATCGAATATCGGAATTAAACTCGATCTGCGCACGAACTAGGAAGACCTACAGCTAAAATCCAGTTTTTAGCTCTTATAGGTTTTGCGTTCATACATACGAACGGACGGACAGATAGACCCACATGGCTAAATCGACTCAGTTGTTGATGCTGATCAAGAATATATATACTTTATGGGGTCGGAGATACTTTCTTCTGCCTGTTACCTACATTTGCACAAATACATTATACCCTTTTTACCCATTTTTAATGGGTTCAGGGTATTAAACATGTACGTAAGTCGGGGTGGCCGACTAGAAAATTCCCTGGATCCAAGTATAACACCCCAAAACTACTTGTTAATATAAATGTAGTGTATATATTTATATTCATAAAATATTTCTTAGGTTGAAATTAAACATATTTTAATTATATAGACCTATTTATTGGAACCTAATTAACCTCAAGCTGAACACTTACACTTACTACTTTGGTAACTATACACTGTTTCGAGTGTCCTAGCGGTAACTTCCCCACTGGAAATATTTGAAAAAGCCCAATCGATGTGCGAGTCACAATTGGTAGTGGTCGTTTTTTATATTTAGTAGTCAGTTAAATCCCTTCATATATCATAAAGGCTCTTTTATCTTATAAATTTGCTCAAGCATAAATTCAAATCTCCTGAAATGTTACAACTGTCCCTTACAAATTAATGTCGCTGAATTATATCCTCAAATTCTGTTTTAAACAAACCAAGGCGATATGACGGACTTTGTAAATAAATAAAAAACCTACAGACTCTTAACGAAATATTGCAACATCAAAAACTAATCCAGAAATTTTTTTACCGCTTAAGCAATTAGAAATATTGTTATAAATTGCATTCTTGATATAAATGACGATTCCCTTCATAGGTCGGAGTGCATTAGGTATTACCTCGCAATCAAGACGGAGAACTATTTTAATCCCTGTAATGTCAATATTTTCATTTGAGTATGTTAAGGCCTTAACGAAACATAGAACAGACTACTGAAGCAGTAAGTTATCTAATAGTTTATCTTCTTCTAGCTTCTATATGTATGATATGTGAACTTTGAGCTAGCAAGTACTCTTAATGTATCATCTGAAAATTGCATCAATAAAGTTATCGAAGTGCTGTCTGCATCAAAATATATTTGCATTAACATGCCTGTTCCCCATTAACTAATCCATTCCCAGTATCTACATTGAACGTTACCATATATTTGGCAGTGGTTTTTAGAAAATGAGGCATACACCATCCCTCTGTTTCGGACGATGTAAAGCTTGTAATATTCTCGGCTTGTAAGATTCTCTGTCTACAAGCCGCAATTAAATATGTTGCTTTAATAAATCATCAGCGGTAGAAATAAATTTATCAGTCGGAGTTGAGCTTAGCTTTATCCTGTTTTAATTATCTGTCGCCTCATTTGTACTAAATAGATGAATGCCATCATCAGGCACATCCGATTGCTGACTAATGCGGAATGTTGATGTTCCCATGTTCCCATATTATTTAAGGCAGACGATTGATTTCTTTGAGCTCAATGTACTTAAAAAGGTCCTACAATGAAGCAAAAATTGCACTGTAGGGATCATTAAAGTTGGAATTGAAAATCCAAAGGTCACCTACGGATGCTAACTGTAGTAGATCCCCAAAAACTATGACAGAACTACCACCGAATGGAGGACTATATTTAAAAATTTGTTTTCAGCAAGAGTCCAACTGGGAAAATATTTTCAGTCTACCATAGATATTTCATCTACAATAATAAGTTTAAGGTCTATTAATCTTGAATGAAAAGTATTTACTAAATCATAACTTAAAGCCCTCAAATCGGAACCAGATTGATTAACTGGTAAGGAAAACATAGAATGCACTGATTCTGAAAGCAGCTGTACCTGTTGGAGCACACAATATTATGTAATGTTAATATCTTCCACTTGTATAGTATTGTAATATGTTCCACTTATAATTGTTTTGAATTGATAGACAAAGGCACGTCAGTGCTGTTTTGCATTGTTCATAAGAATGATTTTATTCTGAGACAATATAAAGCTCTTAGCCTATGGATACATGTATATACT
>NW_026998542.1:0-114610 GCF_035044405.1 Drosophila montana | reverse complement strand
GATACAGATACAGATACAGATACAGATACAGATACAGATACAGATACAGATACAGATACAGATACAGATACAGATACAGATACAGATACAGATACAGATACAGATACAGATACAGATACAGATACAGATACAGATACAGATACAGATACAGATACAGATACAGATACAGATACAGATACAGATACAGATACAGATACAGATACAGATACAGATACAGATACAGATACAGATACAGATACAGATACAGATACAGATACAGATACAGATACAGATACAGATACAGATACAGATACAGATACAGATACAGATACAGATACAGATACAGATACAGATACAGATACAGATACAGATACAGATACAGATACAGATACAGATACAGATACAGATACAGATACAGATACAGATACAGATACAGATACAGATACAGATACAGATACAGATACAGATACAGATACAGATACAGATACAGATACAGATACAGATACAGATACAGATACAGATACAGATACAGATACAGATACAGATACAGATACAGATACAGATACAGATACAGATACAGATACAGATACAGATACAGATACAGATACAGATACAGATACAGATACAGATACAGATACAGATACAGATACAGATACAGATACAGATACAGATACAGATACAGATACAGATACAGATACAGATACAGATACAGATACAGATACAGATACAGATACAGATACAGATACAGATACAGATACAGATACAGATACAGATACAGATACAGATACAGATACAGATACAGATACAGATACAGATACAGATACAGATACAGATACAGATACAGATACAGATACAGATACAGATACAGATACAGATACAGATACAGATACAGATACAGATACAGATACAGATACAGATACAGATACAGATACAGATACAGATACAGATACAGATACAGATACAGATACAGATACAGATACAGATACAGATACAGATACAGATACAGATACAGATACAGATACAGATACAGATACAGATACAGATACAGATACAGATACAGATACAGATACAGATACAGATACAGATACAGATACAGATACAGATACAGATACAGATACAGATACAGATACATATACAACTTCTCTTTTAATAATAATAAATTATAATATATAAAATCATATATTAGCTATATTTTCTCTATAAAAAGCCAACTAATTCAACTAGAGAAATTTAATGTTTTTAAGCATTGCATATTTTTTCCAACACTTAACAAAAGTGTTGCATACTTTCGTGGCATACAGAAAATTGCCTATATAGAAAATTGAATTTCCCCTTGAGTAAAGTGTTATTTATTTGTGCTTGCAACTTGCATAACCACGCCCACTAATATTACGCCCACAGGCCAAATGCTTGCGTGCAGCATGCAAAAAAACAACAACAAACAACAAAGTACTCAGAATGTGTTTGCTGCAGCTTGGGGAATTGAGCGGCTTCTTTTAGGCAGGCATATGAAACTATTTTCGTGATTTAGCTGAAAATTTGGGAAAATAACAAAGAGCTTTAATACACCTCGTGACCTGTGACCTGCTTGCCACAAGCTATCTAATGCCATGTTTCTCCTAGCCGGGCTCCACTTTCGGCCTTCCACATTGACGCCCCGGGCATATCCGTGCGGCTTTTGTCTGGAATGGGGTCGTTGGTAATTGCAACGCTTAAGCGAAATGCTTTAAATGCCCGCTTACCCCTTGCCCTGTCTTGGCCTCAGTTGACTTACTTTGCCCTTTGTCGATTGCGTGCAAACATTTGCACGAGCACAAAAGAATTTCTGGTTTAGTCGAAAGTGAATTTCGAATGCCTATCGTAAAATTCTGAGGTGAAACAGCACGTGTCTCTGGAAATTCCTATTAAATCTGTCTAAAGAGTAAACACAAGTTAACAAAAGGCGTAAAAAAGGGTTATGCATACGTGTAAAGCTTTAAAGGGGCTTAAAAGTTGATGAAAATGTTAAATGTATAAAAAGAAGGCGAAGAAAATATATATAAGGCAGCTTTCTCTTCCCCCTCCCTATCTCTCTCTCTCTCCCTCTCTCTCGCTCTCTCTCCTTCTCTCTCGCTCTCGCTCTCTATATATGCTCCCCTCTCTACCCTCTCTGTATATCTCTCCTATTTTTCCGGCTCAATCAAATGTATTAAATGGTTTAGCTTACACTTCCCGCAACTTGGTTTATTTAAACGTAACGCATTTTTAAATTTTGCTGAAGCGCCTTCCTATGCGATTCTCATAATTTCATGTAGGGCCTGCGCGTTTTGCTGTGATTTTAGTCAAGTGTGTTTGTGTATATAAATGTGTTATTGTGAGTTGGATTCGTTTGTGTGTGTAATTGTGAAAGGTATTATAAACTCTCTCTATCTACTATATCTCTCTCTCTCTTTCTGTCTCTCTCTTTCTGTCTCTCTCTTACTTTATCGTCTCTCTCTTTCGTCTGTCTCTCTCTCTTTCGCCTCTCTCTCTCTCTCTCTCTTTCGTCTCTCTCTCTCTCGCTCTCTCTCTCTCGCTCTCTCTCTCTCGCTCTCTCTCTTTCACTCTCTCTATCCCTCTCTTTAGTTTCTCTCTCTCTGCCTCTCTATCTTTCTCATTTTGTCGTCTCTCTCCCTCCCTCTCTTTCTTGTCTCTCTCTCTCTCTCTCTCTTTCGTCTCTGTCTCTCTCTCTCTCTTTCGTCTCACTCTCTCTATTTCGTCTCTCTCTCTCTCTCTCTCTAACGTATCTCTCTCTCTCTCTCTCTTTCGTCTCTCTCTCTCTTTCTCCTTCTCTCTCTCTCTCTCCTTCTCTCTTATTAGTCTAGCCACCCTCTCGTTTTTTTTTTAACTCTCTATCTTTTTCTCTGTGTGTAATCTCATCCTCTCCTAGCTTTCACACTGCATATTTCGCACTACTCTGCTCTTTTAAAGAATTCAAGTAATGCCGTCAGATTTAATATTATTTTTAAAAAGTCAACTAGGGGGGTAACATAACATATTCTAATTGTCTTGCAGTTCCCCATCAAAAGCTTCAGTTGAGTTGTGCATAAACAGTTTGTTACAAATTGGAGCACATTTTGCATATTCCTGCATTGATTATGGAAATGGGAATGCGCCGAGAATAGTTTTCCCCATTTTACTTTTAATGAGATAGCTCTGGAATATATAATATATTCGAATAGAATATGGAATGCTGATAAAGAGTCTTCTCAGAGGGAAAACCGCAAAATGTCTGTGTGACAAGTGCGGGCGCAGATCTGGCAATGATATAGCCTCCACTTGGTTATATTTAGACTGCTCCAAATTGAGCGTGGCGCAGCTTTGGGTTACGTGAGATTCGCAATGACATCAGGCTTTATCTTCCGCATGCTCTCCCGCTTCCACAGAGCGAAACTAGTCTAATGCCCGCGTAATTGTATATACATATGTGTGCGATATGTCTTTATTGTGGCTTACCACGACGTTTTGCAATAAACGTAATTCTATATGCAAATGCATGCGAGCCCAATCCGACCAGCGAACCGCCTTACCACCCACCCAGCTTTGAGATTCTTGAGCGACTCTTTCGACAAATCCTCAGCTGTTGTAAAAGGAAGCCCGCGAAGTGCGTGTCAATGCATTTTTGCTGCCTCAATGGGCTTTGTACACGGTCAGGTCTGGCCCGAGGAACACCTCCGCAGTTAGTTGGCCCTCACGCCTGATTGACGCACAGATTCCGCTCGGACCTTGAGCCGAATGTTACACTTGGCGGCTATTTTGGAGCAAGTACGTCAGCGAGAGTGGAGACGCATTCATTGCATGCAGCTGCAGCTGGTCAAGAGGCGAATGCGAATAAAGCCGCCGGCTTTGTGCACCAAAATTGATTGATAAGCGACTGTTCCAAGACTGAGCCGGCGCATTCAGTTAACGCAGCTCTCACGCTAGGCAAGTGCTGCTGCTGCTGCCAGTGTTGGTAAGCGTTTCGTCTCTTTTTTTGAGCTAGGTAATCTAAAACCATTTTGGGGGCTCACCACAGCCAAGGGGGGGTCGGTTGCCCTCTGAGGCGTTAAACAAATTTATATAAACCCAGACGGCGGCAATGCGAATTTCAGTGCGCGTTCGTTAAATGCTCGTTGCGGTCGCTTAATCCGTTGCTATTCCAAGGTGCTGCAAAGGATCTCCAGGTTAACTGATCCATGGCTCCAACTTGCTCCGCTTGCTGAAATTCCAATCGAAGCGCTTGTAATATGCAAAACGCTGACAACGAGGCGAGCACAAGCAAAGCGTCCAAAGCAGAGCAGGAGCAACTGCAGCAGGAGCAGCAGCAGGAGCAGCAGGAGAAGGAGGATCAGCAGGAGGAGGAGGAACAGTTCCCAGCAAAGATCAAAGCACGTTCGCGCTTCTCGGCCGCCTTTCGCAGTCTGTCCAAGACCAGCAAAAAGCCGAGCAAGAATTTAGCCAAGCAGAAGCCACGCAGCGCGGAGCAGCTGGCGGAGAATTTGAGCAGCAACGAGAGCGTACCAAAAGGCGATCCAAAGAAGCAGAGCCTCACGAGGCGCCTGCTGCTGGGCAGCCTCAGGCCCAAGACCAAAGTGCGACCGCACAGCGATGAGCTCAGCCTGAGAAGAAGCAGCAGCAGCGGCAGCAGGGAGCGCGGACTGGGATTGGAGGGAAGTGGAGCCAACACGCTGCAGATAACCATCAGCGGCAAGAAAGTCGAGACGCTGGCCAAAGGCAAAGGCAAAAAGAGCACGAGCGCAGTCAGCGAAACGGATTACCTGAACCCGACACCAGCAGAGACAGCAGCAGCAATTGGAGCAGCAACTGGAGCAACTGCAGCAGCGAGTGTTGAGAGAACGACAACAACGTTGACCACAAAAGACACGACGAGTCGCACGACTAAGCTAATTGTAGCCAAGGTATCCAAAGAGGCAACTGCTCAGCAGCAGCAGAAGAAGAAGCAGCAGCTGAGAGAAGCAACAACGGAGGAGAAAATCGTTATCACGGAGAGCAGGCGCGATACGCCGCCGCGCGAACGAGCGCCCGCAAAGCCGAGCCGGGCGAGCGGCAGCAATCATCAGTACGCCAGCAGCAGCGGACCAGAGCGCATCACTAGCACCAGCCTGAGCAGCCGCAAGGAGCGGGCATTGATGCAACAACAGCAGCGCGGACAACGCCTGACACGCAACGGCACAACGGCTGCCATCGCAACAGCCAAGCAGGCGCTCGAGACGCCGACCAGCCCAGAACCCGAATCCCTACCCGTGCTGCCTACCACTGCGCCACCTCCGCTGCCAGCGGGGTCACCACCAGCGGTCAGTCTGAGCGACGTGGAGGAGCAAGCGGACGCCGTTTCGCTAGCGGAGAGCGCACAGACCACATCCAACCAGGACACAGTCGCCCCACCAGTGGTCCGCTTTGCCGTTGGCAGCGCCGTCCGTTCGCCCGTGGACGCGTATGAGGCTGCCTTGGCCGCCGCCGCCGTCGCCGCCACACAGCAGCCCAGCTCCAGCGAAGAGCCAAGTGATTCCAGTTTGCGCCGGCTCAGCTTTAAGCAGCAGCAGCCACAATTTGCGCTCAGCGATCACGACAGCATTGAGGGCAGGCGGGAAACGCTGCGCTATCAGTCGGTGGCCAGTGAGTACTCCAACGAGGACACCCAATCGGAGCAGGAGCAGGAGCAGGAGGAGGAACTGGAGCAGTCCAAGCCCATGCCGGCCTTCGGTGATTTGACCATGGATCAGGAAATGGAACCGGTAAGGTCTTGCGTCCAATCTCTGTCGCCGTCGCAGTCGCCGTCGCAGTCGCAGTTGCTGTCGCATTTAAGAAGCCGCACAAGTGATTGCCCCCGTCAGGCGATACCTCAACCCGACCACCCCCTCTCTCCCCCGTCTCTCTCTCTTTGTGTGTGTCATTCAACTAGTCTAACCACAGCTATTGATTCCATCTCTCCCTCTCTCTGTCTCTCTCTTTCCAGACCATCATGTCTGCGGCGAGCGGCGAGAAGCGCGAACATCTGTACAAGATTCTAGTCATCGGGGAGCTGGGCACTGGCAAGACGTCCTTCATCAAGCGCTATGTCCATCAGTTCTTCAGCCAGAATTATCGCGCCACCATTGGCGTCGACTTCGCCCTCAAGGTGCTCCACTGGGACGCCAATACGATAGTCCGTCTGCAGCTCTGGGACATAGCCGGACAGGAGCGTTTCGGGAATATGACGCGAGTCTACTACAAGGAGGCCGTCGGCGCCTTTATTGTGTTCGATGTGACGCGCAGCGGCACCTTCGATTGCGTCAGCAAGTGGAAGGAGGATCTGGACTCGAAGGTCCAGCTGCCCGATGGCAGTCCCATACCCTGCATACTGCTGGCCAACAAGGTAAATGGAGAGAGAACAGCTTCACATACGATCAAACTATAATCCCATCCCATTGCAGTGCGACCAGGAGAAACAGGGCATTGTCACGCAGCCGGAGCGCATGGATGAGTATGTGCGGGAGAATGGATTCGCCGGCTGGTTCGAGACCTCCGCCAAGGAGAACATCAACATCGACGAGGCCGCACGCGCTTTGGTGAATAAGGTGAGTCAAGACTCTCTCTCTCTCTATAGAGATTGTATATCAGCTAATCTCTAATTCCCGATCCTCCAGATACTCATCAATGACAAACTGATAACTGCCGATGCAAACGATGACGAGAAATTCAATCTGAGTGCGGCAGATGCCAGCGCCGATGCCAAGAACAAATGCTCCTGCTGACCTGCCTGCTGCTCATCCGATCTGGCCAAGCATTATAGCAATCAATTTGGACACACACACACACTTACACATACACACGAAAGTCTGAGCGCGAACCAGTTCCATGTGCTTGTGATGCTTGTGGATATAAAAGATAAAGATAACTATGCTTAGGTTCTTTTGTAAAGTGTGTCTAAGACTTAGCCCTCATCTTATCATTGTCAACATTTTTCCGTCATTTAATCATTTACGCACTCTGCATGTGAGATATGCCATCACCTGGCTATAAAATCAACCCACGCGCCTTATATTGTTCCAACTGGAACGATACGAAGTTCCAGTTGGAACGGGAGCAGTGCGTGCCCATAAGATTATCTACATATATTTTATCACACTATACACACACATATATCTATATATACTAGAGCTCAGTTTGAGATAATGCAGCATCATTTGTGTAAAATACGAATCGTCGTCCAATTGTTTTAATTGTTTGTTTTGCTTTTGTTACTGTGAGATTTTTATCTTGAATTTTTATACATACGTAGACACACACACACACACACATACTTGCATACATAAATACATAAACTCTGCCATCTTTATTTGCATTTAGATAAAAGTACGTTTTATGCAACACAGATTACAGCAGAAACACATTTATATCTGCACGCAATCAAATAAACTTTTTAATTATAGTTAAGCCAAATCAAAGTGAGTTTTATTGTTTAAAAAATAAGGTCTGTAAACTCATATATAAGACTTAGCGAGACTCGCTACAATGTTGCAAATTAATTTGAGTTGTGTGAAAATGCAAATAATTAATTATATTACTTGGCGCAGCATTTGCACATGCAAATTGAATATATTTTCGTTGCTGTGCAAAGCGCGCTCAAAAGTACTTTATCGATATGTTATCGTCCAGTAAGCTGTCGATATTTATTTTTGGTAGCCCTATGCACAGCACTGAGCGACTAATTAATAAATAAGTGGCATTCCTGCAGATGATGCAATCTCAATAAATGAAGGAATAAACGCGTTCTGTGCCATAAATAATACTTTGCACGAATTATTATAAATTATTGCAGTGAAACGTTGCTCTAGTGGATATTGTTTTATGGCTGCTTATTATGAGTCATCGTTAGTTTGCTGCTGGTTATCAATTGCAGCCCTGGTATATTTTAATCCGATTTTTTGGTATTTTTAGCGCTTTAAACCATTGGTCACATTGCTTGCGCTGCTGTTGTAAAAAATGCAAATGCAAAAATTGCAAATAACTAAAAACTATAATAGTAATAGTATCAATCAACAATAATTTGTTCAACTTAAGTGCTAGCAGTTGAAATGCTTTAAATGTTTAAGGTGAGCAAACCAACGGATGCGCTGCAACAGCAAAACACTTAAGCTAATTAGCAACGCCGCTGCTTCTGATTGGAACCAAAAGTCGCAGCACTTCGTTGTCGTCGACGTCGCCGTCGTCGTCACGTTTACTCCCCTTTTCGGTCTTTGTTGTCGGTCGTGTGGGCCGCGACCGCCGCTGATAAGTATCCGAGCCCAGGCCACTTGATTAATCAGCAGTAAATTTACATTTTTTGGACAATCAGTACCATGAATCAGCTGTACAACTTCAACTGTCAAACAAACATCTATTCTATTCTCTTTCCCTCTTGCAGTCTTGTTATCTAGTGGCGTAAAGTTACAGTGCACAGCAATTGCAAAAAGTTTAGATTCTTGCGCGAAGATGTTGCCGCCGCGGGAGCATGTGGATCTGGAGTGCTTCATTGTGACCAAGCACTCGTGGAAGGGTAAATATAAGCGCATTCTCTCTATTGGCACCACCGGCATCTCCACCTACAATCCGGACAGATTTGACCTAACAAATCGCTGGACCTACTCGGATATTGTAGCCGCCGCACCCGCAAAAACCACGAATGTAAGTTTATATACATAAATATGTAATGCATATTGCGAGCTGTTTTGTTAATAAATTTGTTTTTGCGCCCGCAGATACCCAATGAGTTTGTGCTAACCATAAAAAAAGACAAGAAACTGGATACGATCAAACTTTCCTCGGAATATCGCAACGATATACTCAGCTCCATATTGAAATATTACAGGGAATTCGCTGACAAGCCCAAAAATGCTCTCGTAAGCAAATATTTCTTCGATATTGATTGTCGTTTATCTGAAATGAGTTTTTCTTTGCCGCAGCGTTTCAATGCGTATAAATACCATTGGTCGGGCATTAGTTTGCCCACTGTGCTGGAGGTTACGCCCTGCTCCTTGGATCAGTTGGATCCCACCACGAACGATGTGCTGACTAGCTATATGTACAAGGATATTGACGGAATAATAGGTACCTATAGCAAGGCTTGTAAATGCGAAAGGCATTGCTCTAAATACTCCACTAGAATCCTGCATCGAGGCAACTGAAACGGGCAAGACTCATATAAGCTCGATCTGATCGAGCTCGCATTAAACTCGACAGCACAAACAAGTTGCTGACTCGAGCGTATTGAACTTTGTTTGTGTAAATGTCTTAATGTTTGTTTAATCGTTTATTCGCTCCAAATTCAAAAGCTGGAGCCTGTCGGGTTTCGTTTAAATCGATCGAGCAACCGAGTTTATTGAATTGAGCGATGCAGGGCTCTATAATCCCTGCTTTAAACAACAATGTTCCAGCTAATGTGCCAATGCTCTGTTGTCTTGTTTCACATTTTAATACGTGTTCGCTTTGTTTTCATTTTTCTGTTCTGTTTGTTTTTCGCACTGATCGTTGTGATTTTTCCGTTTACGCGCACGTTTTAAGCAGGCATCTCGGACTATGATAATGGCATCGTGATGGCCTACGGCGGCTTCAGCCGTCTGCACATGTTCAAGGCGCTCAATCATCATGAGATCGTACAGAATATTGTCCAACGCTCCGCCCAGTTTCTCGGCATCGAAACCAAAATACTCAAGAGTCAAATAACGCGCGAGAAATTCGATCGCCAGCGCTTTGGCAAATACAGGCAAGTCTCACAGCTCTGAGTGCAGATCAGCCGGACATCATTTAACTATCTGTGCCTTACAGCGGTGATCAGTTCCAGACCTCCATGACAGAGTTCACAGTGCAAAAGATAACGCCACGGCATCCGGATCCAGTCAAGCGCATACTCTGCCTCACCGAGGTGACGCTGCTGGAGCGCGATCCGCAAACGTACAGCGTCTGCACGCTGCGCCCGCTGGCCGATGTGTTTGCGCTGGTGCGCGATAAAGACAATCTGCAGCGTTTTTGCATCGAATACAAGAACGGCATTGTGCGCAGCTACAGCACCAACGATCGCGATTCCCTGCTGGCCACTGTGCTCGATGCGGTGCGCTCCAGTGGCAATCAGGATGTCCACATACGCATTGGCAATACGCCACGCGGCAAGCGCTATGTGCCCCTGAACAGCTCCGTCGACGAGGAGACGGAGGCCAACCTATTGCGCCTGGTTATCAACAATTTTCATAACCCCATCAAGCGCCATGAGATACTCGAGCGCTTCAATGCCAACGTGCCGCACAGTGGACTCAACTACAGTGTCACCCAGGATGTGAGTTTAACTGTTTAATGGCCAATTGATGAATTTTTGGTAAATTAATGTTGATTTCTTGGCAGAGCCTGTTTGCGGAGAACAAGGAGAAGCTCATACTCAGCGCATTGCAGGCCTTGGCTCAAAAGGAACTGGACAGTCCGACGGCTCAGCTGACCAACACAGAACTGGAGGCTATATTCCATGCGCTGACGCGTCTCCTGGCCAGCAAAGTGGGCTATGCGGCCTTTACAAATCTGCCGGGGTAAATAGTTATTTCTTATACCCTGAACCCATTGAGAAAAGGTAAAAAGGGCGCATGTATGTAACAGGCAGAAGGTGTCACTCTCGACTCCTACTTGTACTATGTATTTACATTCCAAAACCTTTTCTTAGTGTCCATCAGATTTGGTTTTATATAGGGCATATTCTGTGTCTTGCAGCTTTCGCGAAATAATCGGCACCAAGGTTGTGGCTGCACTGCGTCGGAAGGACTTGGCCGTCACGTACTCGGCGATTGATATGATCAACTCACTGATGCATTCGGTGAACACGGACCATGACCTTAAGCAGGAGCAGCTGAACAAATCTTCCATATTATCATCGAAATCATTTCTGGAAACCCTGCTCAACATGTGGACCATGCATGTGGTAAGTGGAGTCCCACCTAAACCTAAACCTGAATGACTAACTCTGAATTTCTTTGCCCGCAGAGCCACGGTAGCGGTGCGCTGGTTTTGTCCGCCATGCTGGACTTCATGACCTTTGCGTTGTGTGTGCCTTACAGCGAGACGACAGATGGCAAACAGTTTGACATACTGCTGGAGCTGGTGGCCGAGCGTGGACGTTCGTTGTACAAGCTGTTCCAGCATCCATCGCTGGCCATTGTCAAGGGTGCGGGCTTGGTGCTGCGCGCCATCATCGAAGAGGGTGAGCTGCATGTGGCACAGCAAATGCAGGCGTTGGCCTTGGATGAGGCGGCGCTCTGTCGCCATCTGCTGGTGGCGCTCTACACGCCCTCCAATGATCCCACATTAATAACACATCGCCAGCTGTCGCGGCACCTGATTGGACTGTGGCTAACGGACAGCGAGGAGGCCATGGAACTATTCAAGCGCATTTTCGTAAGACTTCCCACTGATTGTGCTTAATTTCAGTATTTAACTCGAAGTCTAATTGCAGCCGGCCGGCTTGTTGACGTTCCTGGAGACGGAGGAGAGCGTGCCGGACACGGACGTCGAGGAGGACAAACTGAACTTTCGCGATAATCTCAAATATGCAATACAACATTCCAAGAAAACTCGCAAGAATGTGATAGAGAAGCATCTGCAGGGCATCAAGCACTGGGGCATGAATCTGATCGAGCAACAGGATGGCGCCGCCCAGGCGCTCAAGAATCGTCCGGTGGTGCTGCGCAATCGACGCCAAAAGAAGAAAACAACCGAAGCCATTGTCAACTTGCCCTATTTCTTTTACAATTTTGCCAAAGATCACAGTTTGCCCAACCTGATATGGAATCACAAGGTGAGCAGCGAGTCCTGCCGGAAAATTAAATCAAAATTAAATCATATGTTCGTTTATTCAAACAGACGCGCGAGGAGCTGCGCATGTGCCTGGAGAATGAGTTGCGTCAGTTCCTAAACGATCGCGACTTGGCTGGCCAGATGATTGTCGCCTGGAACTATCAGGAATTTGAAGTGGGCTATCAATGTCTCGCCGAGGAAATCAAAATTGGCGACTACTACATACGACTGATACTGGAGAAGGATGACTGGCCGCAGAATCTGGTTAAGGATCCGTACGTCTTCCCCTTCCATCTAAAGTTCTCTTCTAATTATTCAACTTTTAATTTGGACAGCATTGAGCTCTTTAATGCCTTGTATCGACGCGTGCTGTGCCGGCAGCGGGTCAATGATGATCAGATGACGGTCTTTTCGCTGCAGGCGCTGGCCAAGGTTTATAGACGCTATCACAAGGAGATTGGCAAGTTCAGCGACATGTCCTACATTCTGCAGCTCAGCGATCGCGTAAGATGAACCGAAAATTTTCGATTGACATTTAAATTGATCAATTTTCAATATTTCCCTTGAAGTGCCTATCTCCTTCGATGCGCGATGCCTTAATCAATCTGATATCCTGTCTGGTACTGGAAAAGTCCAATTGCCGCGCTTTGGTTGATCATGTCCAGTGTCTGGTGGATTTAGTGACGTTGGCGCACTTGCACAAGGGCCGCGCCCAATTGAATACCAAAACGAATGTGATCGAGGCGGGTCCCAATATGGCCGCCTATGAGGAGAAGGATTGGTACTATAACATCGAAAAGGATGGGCAGAAAGCAGAGCGTCAGGGACCCATTACCTACTCGGAACTGAAGGATCTCTGGCACAAGGGCCAGATCACGCCCAAGACACGCTGCTGGGCCATTGGCATGGACGGCTGGCGTTCGCTGCAACAGATACCTCAGCTGAAGTGGTGCCTTATAGCCAAGGGCACGCCGCTGTACGACGAGACCGAGCTGGCTTCCAAGATACTCGACATACTGATCAAGTGCACCAGCTTCTTTCCCAGCCGCACTCAGAGCGGCGTAGCTGTACTCATACCCGGGCCCAAGCTGTCGCGCAAGCTTTCCGAATTTATTTGCCTGCCGCATGTGGTGCAGGTGTGTCTGACGCATGATCCGGGTCTGTTGGAGCGTGTGGCTACGCTGCTCTGCCAGATCATGGAGGACAATCCCGAGATGCCCAAGGTGTATATGACGGGCGTGTTCTATTTTATGCTCATGTACACTGGCAGCAATATACTGCCCATTACACGTTTCCTGAAGATGACGCACATGAAGCAGGGATTCCGCAGCGAGGAGGTGCGGCTGTGACTGCCTGATCTTCCCAAGCAAATCCCTGCTCACGTTTTCTTTCCCTCTTTCGTTGCAGACCTCGCAGTCGGGCATTATGCATCGCAGTATTCTGGGCCAGCTGCTGCCCGAGGCTATGGTGTGCTTCCTGGAGAACTACAGCGCCGAAAAGTTTGCCGAAATCTTTCTGGGCGAATTCGATACGCCCGAGGTGATTTGGAGCTCGGAGATGCGTCGCTTACTCATCGAAAAGATTGCCGCACACATTGCCGACTTCACGCCGCGTCTGCGTGGCCATACGATGGCCCGATATCCATACCTAGCCATACCTGTGATCAGCTATCCGCAGCTGGAGAACGAGCTCTTCTGTCACATCTACTATTTGCGGCATTTGTGCGACACCAGAAAGTTTCCCAATTGGCCCATCTCGGATCCCGTACAGCTGCTCAAGCACACGCTGGACGCCTGGCGCAAGGAGGTGGAAAAGAAGCCGCCACAGATGACGATTCAGCAGGCCTACCAGGATCTGGGCATTGATCTAACCAAGACGCCCAAGCCCGACGAGTCCATGATACGCAAGAGCTACTACAGGCTGGCGCAAATGTATCATCCGGACAAGAATCCCAATGGCCGCGAGATCTTCGAAAAGGTTAATCAGGCCTATGAGTTTCTGTGCTCGCGCAACGTCTGGAGCTCTGGCGGCCCCGATCCCAATAACATAGTGCTCATCTTGCGCACACAGAGCATTCTCTTCGAGCGCTATGCGGATGGTGAGTGGGAAATATCTTTGGTTGCCAATTCATCCTAATCTTATTGTTAACCACCTGGCAGTGCTGCGTCCTTACAAGTACGCCGGCTATCCGCAGCTCATCAAGACAATACGGCTGGAGACGCGCGACGATGAGCTCTTCTCCAAGGAGGCGCAACTATTGACCGCCGCCTCGGAGCTGTGCTATCACACAGTTCACTGCTCGGCGCTGAATGCCGAGGAGCTGCGCCGCGAGGAGGGCATCGAGGCGCTGCTGGAGGCTTATTCGCGCTGCGTTTCCATACTGGGCGTGGACTCGAAGCCGGATTCCCTGCACTACCAGGTCATCTCGAATGTGACGCGCTGCTTTGAGGTCGCCTGCAACTTTGAGAAGTGCAAACAGAAGATTATACAGCTGCCGCAGCTACTCTCGGATGTCTGCCGTGTGGTCTACTTCAAGCACACGCTCTCGGTTAGCCTGGTGACCAGCCTGGCGGCCAATAACTATGATCTGCAGTGCAATCTATCGCGCAACGGTGTACTCTGGTCGCTGTTGCTCTTCATCTTCGAGTACGACTACACGCTGGACGAGAGCGGCGTCGAGGTTAGCGACAAGTCCAACCAGCAGCAGTTGGCCAACAATCTGGCCAAAATGGCCGTGCTCGGCTGCATAGCTCTGGCTGGCTACGACATGGAGCTGCGCCACAAGCCCATCACCGCCGGCAGCGAATCCAGCTCGCCCGCGTTGACAGCCAAGCCGGCGCCCGCCATCAAGCCGAAGCCATCAACGTCATCAGCGTCATCAACGACCAACTCGGCGTATACGCAAAATGCGCAAAATCCGCTGCAGAGCAAACAGCTGGCCATAACCACGGGCAAGGAGAAGGAGCCGGCGGTGCTCACCAATCAGGATTCCAGCGTCAGCAGCAGCGACACATCCAGTTCCACGCCCACGGACAGCGACCAGCAGCAGAATCAGCAGCAGCAGCTGCTGGCCCGCCAGAACGCCATTCAACAGAAGTACATTGTCACGGGTGAGCCGAAGAATACGCTGATCAAGCAGGTGCTGGACCGCCTGCTGACCCGCTACATTGCCAACCAGCTGGCGAGCGTGCGGGACAGCGAGGTGCTCAAGCTGCTGACGGCCAATACGCGCAATCCGTATCTCATCTGGGACAATGGAACGCGCGCACAGCTCAAGGATTTCCTGGAACAGCAGCGCCTGGCTTCCGCTAAGGAGACACACGAGGATATTGCACAAGTCTACGAGCTGGTTGCCGGCTTCGAGTTCGATGCGCACAAGTGGGTAGCCCCGATCCTTGTCAAATACTTCTATATCAGCTATTTAATCATGTTTTAACTTTGCCAGGGATGAGCTGCAAATTGGTGGCATATTCATACGCATATACAACGACATGCCCACGCATCCCATTGCCCAGCCCAAGCAGTTCATTATGGATCTGCTGGAGTACTTAAAGCATGCCTATCAGTTTCTGCAATTCAAACGGTCGCCAGCAGCAGCCCCAGCTCCAGCCGCACTGCCCAAAATGGGCAGCGATGGCATATTGACGCCCACGCTGGCGCCCAATCATCCCCAGCTGCAGCAGCAACAGCAGCAGGAAGTCAAAACTGTCGGCACCTTCGACGAGGTGCTGAATGCCTACAATCGCTCGAAGAGCCGCAAAAAGCTGGAAACGGACGCACAAGCGGAGCATCAGCTCTCGCTGCAGCAGGCCAAACATGACTATGCCAACGATGGCCAATTGGAGCTGCACATAACGATGGTGCTGCGCGCGCTGATTGCGGTGATCAAGACAAACGCCGAGGTGGAGATCCAGTGCATTGGCAATTTTGATATGATATTCGGCTTTCTGGCCAACAACATTTTCGCCGATGTAAGTAGGAATTATGATATGATAGAACTTCTCACAGATATATCTAACTCGTCTGATTATTGGCAGAACTCCAGTGTGAAGGCTGTGGCTCTGGAAGTGGTCGCCCTGGTGTCGCGCAACAAGGAATGCGTCTCGGAGGTGGCTGCCTGCGAGATACTTGGCAATTATTTGGTGGCACTCAAGGATCCCGAGCTGCGCGCCAGCCAGGTCAAGGTGCTGGAGACTCTGTCCGGCCTGATGAACGTCCAGGAGATGATCAAGGAGGCTCAGGCCAAGGGCGCTGTCATCTATTTGCTGGACATGTTCTGCAATTCACGTAATCCGCAAATACGCGAAATGTGCGCCGAAATCTTGGCCAAAATGACAGCGGATCGTCTGAGCGGGCCCAAGGTGCGAATAACCGTATCCAAGTTTCTGCCTGCGCTATTCATCGATGCCATGATCGAATCACCTCCGACATCCGTGCAGTTGTTTGAGTCCATACACGAGCATCCGGAGCTGATCTGGAACGACAATACGCGCTCGAATGTGTGCGACGCGGTCGCCGAGGCGTGCAACAGATTCTATCAGCAGCAAAAGACAAATGCGCGACACCTGTGGAAGGATCCCGAAATTCTGAAGGATATTGTGTCCAATGAGATTGTTGTCGCCGGCGTCTATTTGCGCCTGTTTGTCAGCAATCCTGCCTGGACATTACGCAAGCCCAAACAGTTTCTCTCCGATCTCTTGGACTTTGTGGTCGAGCAGATCAGCAAGAGCACAACGGAGCCGGATGTGTTGGACTTGTCGACAACAGCGCTGGTAGAGCTGCTGCGCTCCCAGCCCGTGCTGGCCGACGATATACCCGTGCTGGGCCACATACCCAAGCTGTTTAATCTGCTCTCTGTGCAGCCAAAGAACACGCTATCAGTATTACACCAGCTGTCGCTGTCCGAGGTGCGTCCGGGTTTGAGTATCTTGAGACTATTCCTAACTGCAAATCCTTCCATTCCAGTTCTGTGTGGCGGCCATCTCGCAAACGGAGTGCATAGCTCCAGTGAAACGATGCATGGAACAGAATCGGGATTGCATAGAGAAGTCATGCGAAACGCTGAGTCGTCTCTTCAAGCATCAGCATGTAAGTAACCAAGGGGCTATAAATTAAAATCGTATTCACTCTCGCTTAACTCCCCGCGACAGGACTCTTTGATCAGTCAATCGCTTGAGGCGGGTCTTATACCGTTTCTGCTGGGACTACTGGACAGTCGTTTGGAGTTCGTGGATAATGCATCCGCGGTCAAAGCACAAATTGTCGCTGCGCTCAAGGGCATGACACACAATCTGAATTATGGCGATCGTGTCACGCAAATATTGCTCAAGCATCCAGTCTGGGCAGAGTTCAAGGATCAACGCCACGATCTCTTCATAACCGACACCAATATACGTGGCTACTTGACTGGTGGGCATCAAATGAGTGTGAAACACAGAAAATGGACACGCTGTACTCTTTTCGTTGCTTGACTCTTACAATTCCCAACCAGTTAAAGCTTCGAAAGGGGGACAAGGCGCTTGCAAGCCTCGATAACTATACAACCCATTGATATAAGTTAAAACTATATATGTAATCGTATATATTTCTGCTTTCAGGCATTAATCCAACGGCGGGCTACCTCACCGCAGGACCAGCGCAGAGCGTGGAAGTGCTTACCTCACCGCCGCCCATTGATCGCGATGATCCGTCGGCACGTCAGACAATTGATTAGCGTCTGCTCATCTATCACAGCCCGACTAAAGTTAAGCATAACTTATGAGTGGTTCGGCTTTCAAAATGTACATCTATCTTTTTGCCACAAAAGTTTTTAGATGGAGATGTACGGATTTCCTTTATTGTATTAAAAGTTTTGCATATTTTTATACACATGCTGCATTGTGTGAGCGGAGCGTAGGCGTGGCTATCAGCAAACAAACATATTAACAAATTTGTAACAAAGTCTATGAAACGTTTAATTTTTTATATTTATATAAATTGTATAAATAGTAATTAGCGAATATACATACATACACACACACACACATATATATATACATACATACATATACACCTTAACTAAAGCATGCATAAAGTGATTAAACATATGTATTATGAATTAAAACGGACTCATTAAAAATGAAACGATAATGTTCTGAAAAAATCTTTTGTAAACTATATGTTTAAAAAGTTTATTATATTAACTTAATTTATTTAAAAACATCTAAAAACAATTTTAAATATCGAACAGTGCTGTACAGCAGTTTAGTATATTCTTCTTTCGGTATTTTACTTTTTACCATCCGAGTACTGCGGTCACACTGATTATTGTTGATAAAAACGTAAACAATGTCGCTTGTCGCTGATTATAGCGATTCATCTGAATCTGATGCGGAAAGTAGCAGCAACGAGTCCGAAAAAGAACAAACAAACAAGTCAGAAAGGTAATTAAAGAATCTATCAAATGTTAACATATATTTATAAGGCGATTAATTGCAGCCCGCCTCCTGCACAGAAACTCGCAAAGTTGCCAAGTGCGAGCGCCGCGCTGGACAATGCGGCAGCAAAACGGACAGGCGATGTATTTAGCAATCCATTTCTGGAGGCGGAGTTGCATAAAACGGCTTCCTTGGAGCGGCACGTCAAAATGGTGAACAACGATGCACATTTACAGCTCAAGAATGGGCGCAAAATATGCTGGAATTATAGAAAAGGACGCTGCCGCTTTGGCACCAGCTGCCAATATGCGCACGACTCGGATTTGAGTGTCGAAGAAATAGCTGGTAATGAGGCAAAAGTGGAGACGGTAGCGCCTACATTTACACCGCAATCATCAAGTGGCAACAAAATGAATGCCGCCAATAAACGCAAGCGGCCCGGTCTGAGCGACGGCATAGAACCTGGCAAACGCGTGATGAAATCTTACCAGCAACAACATTTGGCCACTGGACCACGTCGTCCGCCCAACTAAGCTCAAATGACGCCGGCGTCTGTGATGCGCAGCAAGCAGCTGCCGTCGCTAATGCCGAAGTTATTATTAAGCACCTTGAGCAGCCGCAACCCGTCGCCGTCGCTGTGGGACTCCTCCGGCAGCTCCAGGACCAAAGTCAGCGTGCACACCGAGCACCAATATTCCCCTAAGAAGGTGCAGTCCTCTTGCGTTTCTGCGCTTTCTTGGGTCAATCCCCCTTCGTTGTCTACATCCTCATCCTCGCCCAAGTCGTTGGCTGCGAATAATAACATACCAGCTGTACATATATTTAAACATTAAAATAGTCTTGCCTAAGCGAATACTTACGCTCATCATCCGGGGAGAACGTCATGTTGCCTATGATAAAAGCTATTCCATGCTGTGCAGCCAGTTTCCGAATAATCATCGCCAGCTCTGTTAGAAATCTACGTCCTTGGTTACGTCCACAACTGCTGCGATATAAGATGTAACACGCTGTTAGGGAATCAATGAGGACCACTTTTATGCGCGAGACGGTCTCGAATTTGGCATTGGGACTGGCTAGCTTCTCGAGTAGAGCTGCCAGTGCTGCAATGAAAGATTCAGCTGTGGTTGCTTGCAAAACATTAACTGCTTCCAAACAACTGTCTATAGCTGCTTCATTCAGTTGTTGCCTTTCCAACAAAATCTCCTCCAAGCGTTCGCTATCAAAGTCCAAATTGGTGTCCACAAACAACACCTGATGCTGCTCTCCATATTTACAAACGAAATTTGCTGCTAGCGTGTGTAACAATTCGGTTTTGCCCACATCATTATCGCCAATGAGCTCCCAGACGCGGCCAGGACGAAAGGGTTGTCCAATGGATTCCAGCAATTTGTCCAAGCTGTAAGTAAATTCGTGGTTAACTGACAATTTAAGAAATCCAACTGCTTTTACACACTCTTCTATGCCAGTTGAGTAGTTTATGGGCTGCGATTGGTAGAGTGTTTTGAACTTAATCCTGCCCACATATAAGTTCAACAGTTCCCGCTTAATTTCCTCAGTTGTATCGCTGCCAAGCGCCAAGATCGCGTGCACATTGTCTGCATCTATAAATTCTTCAGCTGTGCTGATATTTTGCTTTTGCAGCAATTTAATATGATATTCCGAAAGCTGTTTTCCTGTTTTGGTTGCCAAAAGCAAGGATCGCAGTTCCCTCTTGTCTTCCATTTGTTGACAGTCCAGAAGGTAGTTCCTCTACGATTAACCCGATTCAAAATCGATAACTTGCATATTTATCGAATTTGGTATTTAATCGCGCAGGCACTAAAAAGTATTAAATTTGCCTTGAATACAAATTAACGGAATCAATTCAAAATATGAGTTAACAGTTCTTCTCGGATAACATTATAGCCAGCTAAAATCTGATCGCTGCTCATATTGATTAATTATTTCAACAACTTCAAATAGTGAACTTAACAGAATGAAAAATGTTAGTTAAAAGCATTGAAATCAAGTAACTTGAGCTAAGATAAGGCACGTTCTATAAGTAAAACACGAGCTTGGTCGCTGACTCATTAATTGGATCAAACAGCAATATTATTGTGCTTGTGTTTATATACTCGCAAGCTTTGTTGTAGTCCTAATGGAAACCCCCACGCATACATGCATACAAATGGCGATATTTTATCTGCAAGCTATGCCACTTTCAACTCAATCTGAACGGGCGACAATTGGCAGCATGTCTCAGTTGCAAACTTATTATGGACGAGGCACCGCACGCACACGAGAAGCTCGTCGCCAAATCCAGTCGGCACAGCCATGACCCGCAAACGGGTCTCAGCAGTCCCAGCAGCAGCGAGGCAAGCCTCGACACCCACGACGACTCCATAGTACCAGCAATGGGCAATCAGCAGAACGCGGAGCCAATCGAACTAGCTGCCAATCCTCGTGCTCAGCCCAGAACTTTTCTCTTGGAGCCGCTGATTTTGATACTGCTCTTCGCATACAATTTCTCATGTAGGTTGCGAAAGATGTCACGGTCAAGCATGTTAAAGTATTTTCTTTGCATATTTCAGCAACCATTTTGAAATCTCAAATCATCTATCAAAGCTGCACGGCGGGATTTGGTTACCCGGAAGCAGCTTGCAGCCTGCTGGGCACCAAAAACGCCACCAATGAGACCAAACGAATCGAAGCCGAGGTTCAGCCATATGCGGCGCGCGTATTCCTTACCATCAAGATCGTCGAGTGCATTGTTCCAGCCTTTTGTGGCTTGTTCGTGGGCGCCCTGGCGGATCGCTATGGACGCAAGCCCCTGTTGCTGGCTTCCTATTTGGGTGAGTCCGTCTGTTTGTTAATCTAAAATCGATAAATATCGATTCGCAGCGACTTGCAGATTATAAAAGCTGGAAAGACCAAAGTTAGGGTATCTTCTAGTCGAACAGAGTCGCTTAGATTAACCTTATTAACCCCTTGTTATTAATTATTTTCAATCTTCTTTCCAGGCTATGCGCTGCAGTACATACTTTCAGCTTGCATTGCCTATCTGGCCATGCAGCTCAATGGCCTGGTCAGTCCCTGGTTCTATGTGATTACCATAATTCCACTCTCGCTGCTGGGCAGCAGCGTGACCTACTCCGTGGCCGCGGTTTGCTTTATAGGTGACGTCTCCACGGGCAAAATGAGATCCTACAGGTGATAAGCCCTTTACCCATATACCCTATATACGTATAAATCTGTTTGCTCCGCCAAACAGAATGATCGCCTACGAGCTGTGCATCTATGTGGGCCTGCTTTTGGGCAGCTTTGCCTCTGGCTACGTTTACGAGGCGACCAATGCTTACATCATCTTTGTCATATCGGCCTGCTCAATATTATTTGCCCTGTTCGTGATGGCCGTCCTGCTGCCCGAGAGTCTAACTCAGCGGCAGCTGTCTGAGGGATTTGTGCTGCTGGATTTGTGGCGGAGCAGTGCGAGAACACGCGAATACAAGGATCGCTCCATACTGGTGCTGCTCATGTGCGTATTGCTGCTGACGGCATTTGTATCTGGTGAGTGAATAAAGGATTCATCTGGCCCGACGACATTCATTCAAACGAAGTTCGAGCTACTCAAGTATGCAACATGTTTGAGCTCGAACACAAACGAAGGAGTCGCGTTTGAAGCGAACTCGGCTCGAGCCTTGAATTTTCGGGTCCTTCCCTCTCCAAATGGGCTCTAGTATAAGAAACTCTGATTAATTCCATTTCAGATGGCAGCAACTCGGTGTTCTATATGTTTATGCGTGCCAAGTTCCATTGGACCGTGCGCGAGTTCACCAGCTACGAGTCGGTTAGCATTCTGGTGCCAGCCGTGGCCGGTTCCGGCGGCATATTGTTTCTATGGTCGCTGCGCCAGGTGGGATTTACAAATGATATAAAATATATACTATATTTATCTTAAGATAATATTTGTTGTTGCCATTGCAGTGCAGCAAGTCGGCTATTCTGTGGCTGGCCCTCATCTCGCTGCTGAGTCATGCCGCGAGCAGTCTGATGAAAGCGTTTGCCTTCGTCGACTGGCAAATCTATCTGGCCATTGGCTTGGGCATATTCAAATCGCTGGTGAATCCCATGTGTCGCACCATGATAACGAACCTGTTGCCGGGCGAGGAGCGCGGTGCGTAAATCTATTAAAATTAATCTTTGAGGTACATTTGTAGCTCATCACTCGATCGATTGAATCTGCATCGTTTCTTTTGTTCGCTTGAAATGTATCTCTGATTTTATATCGTTCGTTGGAAATGTATCTTATCTTTCGTTCCCTTGAACGGTATCTTTGAGCAACATTTGTATCTATTTTTTCGCTCGCTTAAAATCTATCTTTGAGCTATATTTGTATCTTTTCTTTCGTGCGCTCGAAATGTATCTTTGCTTTCATTCATTTGCAATGTATCTTTGAGCTACATTTGTATATTTTCTTTCGTTCATTTAAAATCTATCTTTGAGCTACATTTGTATCTTTGTATTCGTTCATTAAAAATCTAACTTTGAGATACATTTGTATCTTATCTTTCGTTCCTCAAAAATGTATCATTTCTTTTTGAGATACATTTGTATCTTTTCTTACATTCACTTAAAATCTATCTTTGCGCTACATTTGTATCTTTTCTTTCGTTCCTCCAAAATGTATCTTTACTTTCGTTCGTTTGAAATTTATCTTTAAGCTTCATTTGTATCTTTTCTTTCGTTTATTTAAAATCTATCTTTAAGCTACATTAGTATCTTTTCTTTCGTGCGTTCGAAATGTATCTTTGCTTTCATTCAATTGCAATGTATCTTTGAGCTATATTTGTATCTTTGCCTTCGTTCATTAAAAATCTATCTTTAAGATACATTTGTATCTTTTCTTTAGTTCATTTAAAATCTATCTTTGAGATATATTTGTATCTTTTCTTTCAATAATTTAAAATCTATCTGTGCGCTACTTTTGTATCTTATCTTTCGTTCCTCCAAAATGTATCGTTATTTTCGTTCGTTTGAAATGCATCTTTGAGCTACATTTGTATCTTTTCTTTCTCACTTTAGGCAAAGTCTTTGCGATGCTCAGCGTGCTGCAGACCCTCTCCCCGTTCGCCTCCTCCACACTGTATATAATATTTTACACGCTCACATTGAGCAGTGCGCCGGGTTTCTTTAATCTGATCAGCGCCAATTTATTTGGACTCGCGATCATTTTGCTGCTGTGCGTGGTCAATTTGTTAATAGATTTATGCAAATATTGGTATGCTAAATAATCTTTCTTGTTTATTTCTTTCAGCGTGGTCTGGCGCAAGAAAGCCTCGCATCCCGCACACTACGAGCCCATTTTCAGGTGATATCTTAACCACAAAGCTGATATTAAACGAAAAAAAAAAGAAAGAAAGAAGATAATTCGCCAGTCATTCGGCAAATTCGCACATCAATTATACAAATTGGCTAATATGCCATATACAAATATCTATTTACGTATTTGCACATTATAAAAAAAACACCAACCAATGTGTGAAGTCTAGATGTGTACTCAAAGGGGGCTTTTTTATTGACCAACATTTGGAACCATAAAAAAGCGCACACACAGGCAAATAGCATGTGTAATTGCGCTTTCTATTTGCACACATTTTGCAATAATTTAAAAATTCTAAATATTCTCAAAACAATTTCCGATTGGATTGCAAATATGGGTTAATATAACAGCACGCTCGGACGGACGGACTGCTCCTCTGTTAATTTCCAGGCAACGGCAACGGCAACGGCGTGTGCGCAGTCACTTGACAAACTCTTCCAATGCACAAATAAATAAACAAATAAATATAATTATAATAAAGGCAAATAAATAAACTTCCCAGCAAAATGGAGTGGTGTTAACTCCATGTTAAATCGAGCGCTAATTTCATTTGCTAATTTTAAATTAGACGCCACATTTTTTGTACACCCTTGATTTAAGAGAATAATACGAGTGTGTGTACAGTTCGACATTTGATTAATTATCTAGATTCTACCCCTAGCACGCATGCGGCACGGCCTGTTTTGGGGCATGATTGGGCATTATTTATACACATATATATATATAGAGAGAGAGAGAGAGAGAGAGAGATTGTTAAAAGCAGTTGTTTTTAGCATTAGTCGTTGTTAAAGTTTTGTTTTGCGATGGAACTCTCCTTCGGGCCTTGGCTTTGCGAACTTGGCTTTGCGAACTGCACGAACTGGCAAAAAAAAACAACAACTGAGGCTCAGGAGAGTTTCTGGGCCTAGACCAGCTACAGCTCGGCCACACAGAAAAAAAACAAAAAAAAAAAAACTTATTTAAGCCGTCAGCGCAGTGAAATCGAATTTAAACGAATCGGAAACGTTGTCGCCGCCGTATCAAGCTGCTGTTCGGGGTCTAACACAAGCCAGACCCGCAACTAAAACTCAATAGTCGGGAACGGAATTTTTTCTGAGCAACAACAGACATCGACAAAGTACATACATACATACATATATAATAGTATGTGCATATATCGAAAGAACTACGACTAGAACATTGGATTTTTGATGAACAAGTGTTGTGGAATAGTTTGAATGGTTTTTTAGTTTTATTTCATCTGGGTTTTCCTTGCTTTTCTTTTTTTTTTTGTGTGTGCCTTTGTCGCCGCATATATAAACGCTCGGACTTAACGCTAGACGCTCATTTCGAGAATCCAACTCCAATTGTAAATAATAGAATTGCAAAAAGCGTCGGGCTTCAAATTCAACAGCAAAGCATCCAGCCCGACATGAGAGTGTATAAATCTATATATATATATATATATATAGCGTATACGTAATTTAAATTGAACTGTGACGTGCTCATTGTGTTAAGTTTTTAGCCATTGTTTAAAGTTTGCCAGCATCTAATTAATAAACATATAATGTAACTGCGCGAACGGAATTAACTGAGGTCTGAAATCCGTTGAACCTGCACTTCAAGCAAAACAATATAAAACAAGTATTTTGATTCGACTTGCGACTGACAATTAGAAATTATAAAAATGGTCGAAAAAGTCTCGCATATCCTGACACTGAAGCGTCTCAGAAGTTTCCAATGGCATCGCATCTTTCATATGTTCTACATCGAACCGGTTGTGTTTATGCTGTTATTTTCGCTCACGTTGTCCAGTAAGTGCCTCGAATTAGCATTGTCTATATGCATCAGCTATTTCCCAGTGCTGCTATTCCAACAGATACCATCTTGAGGAACCAGATTATCTACCAGACCTGCACGGTGATCTTTCGCTACAATGTCAGCGACTGCAAATTGCTGGACGATAAAAATGCCAGCGCCGAGATAAAGGTTCGCATATCCAAATACTCTAATCTATATATCGCGTTGCCAATTCATCTAATTACTAGCCGAAAAGTAGTTAAAAAATTTAAACTGATTTAGCTATAATTGGGCAATTCAATATTTATTGCCAACTTTTGTTTAACAGGTTCATTTGACTATTTTTAGCCACAAATTATATCTGCAAGTTAACTTAGCTTGCATTCTGCTACAATTTGTGCTCAGCAAGCTAATTCAGCTATTTTCGGCTAGATTTCACATTGAATTCAGCTACAATTTGCATTCAGCAAGCTAATTCAGCTAGTTTTAGACAGATTTAAGATTGCATTCAGCTTATTCAGCTATGCTTAGCTTGTTTTAACAGCTATACTTTGTGTTCAGCAAGCTAATTCGGCTACAATTTGTGCTCAGCAAGCTTATTCAGCTATGTTTAGCTTGATTTAACAATCATTCAGCTATCATTCTTACTCAGCAAGCTAATTCAGCTAGTTTTTGCATGTTTTAAAATGAATTCAGCTATAGTTTGTGCTCAGCAAGCTAATTTAGCTATTTTCAGCTACTTTTTTTTGGCAACACTGTCTTTAAGTATATTAGGTACTATATCGTATTATTTTACAGGCAATTGAAACGGAACTGCAGCCATATGTGGCAAATCTATTTCTATCGCGCACGCTGCTGGAGAGCATTGTTCCCGCTTTTTGCGGCCTGTTTATTGGCTCCTGGTCGGATCATTATGGACGCAAGCCGTTGCTCATCGTATCGATGATAGGTATGTACCAATTATATATATATATACTATGTGCAGTGTAATTGAATAGCCTGTTTAGGTTTTGCCGCCTCGTTTCTGGTCACATCTGCCATTTGCGAGCTGTCCAGCTATTATGTGATCAATCCCTGGTGGTATATTGCGGCCGCGGTGCCGCATTCTCTGCTAGGCGGCAATTGTGTCTTCTCCGTGGCGGCCCTGTGCTTCATCTCGGACATAACGGATACCAAGACGCGGCCTTATCGGTAGGTTATAAGTCAGAGCCCCCTCGAACATTTAGCTCGAGCCGTTCGAATCGTTCGACTCGACAGAGCTGTTTGACCTCGAACATGTTGCATGAGTAGCTCGAACTTCGTTTGAATGAATGACTTTTAAGGCATATGAAGCGACAGCTGCTGAGCTCTATTATAAGCTCTAGTCTTCGACTAGGCCCAAGCTAATCCAAAGTTTTTTATCTCAGCATGATCTTCATGGAGTCGCTGTTCTTCATTGGACTCACAAGCGGCTCGCTGTTGTCCAGTTTCGTTTATGCGGCAACGAATGCGGCCACGACCATTGGCATCTCGGGTTGCATAACCACATTGGGCACACTCTTTGTCATATTCTTTGTGCCGGAGAGCCTGCACATACGGCAGGCGCAGGAGGCCAAAGAGGCTGCCGCAGCCGCAGCCAGTGGCGAGAAGGATATGCCCATTACGGCTTCTGATCTGCAGCCGGAATGCATGTCCATTGACTGTCCGCCCATCTTGATGAATCCCGATTACGAGTCGGAACAGAAGCAACAAATCCATCAGCTGCCCACGCCGGCCACGCCCAACATGACATTCGATGAGGATCTGCTGGCGAAATATGTGGAACAGCTGCCGCCCAAGGTGAAGGCCAGAGCGCAAGCCCAGGCCAAGCAGCAGCAGCCGGATGCCAAAAGAGCTGGCCTCTTCAGCTTTTCACACATCCGAGAGATGGTTAACACCTGCACCAAGCCACGCGAAAATCATGCGCGCGCAATTATTTGGCTAGTCACATTGGCCATGTGCCTCTCCATCTTTGTCTTTGGTAAGTTGAACAGGACTCAAGTGCAAAAAACAGGGTATATTGCTGTTGTATATACAGACGGGAAGTAGAAAGTAGCTTACATGAATTTAATTTTTCAAGCATGAAAATGAGTCCAGACGAAGCACAGCAATGGGAAACTGGTTACAGCGTAGCGACAAGTCGGTCACACTTGACTAAAGCACTCCATTCTCTTTTCAGACGGCGTCATGACGGTCATGTATTTGTTTGTGCGCGAAAAGTTCCACTGGTCCGTGCGAGATTACACATTCTACGAGACGGTGAGCCACCTGGTGCCCATGGTGGGTGCACTCATCGGATTTCTGATACTGCGCAAGGTGGGCTATACTCTATTGAGTATAAGCGGGATGATCTTAGGTTTTATTTATTTTTGCAGATTTTTCGCCTGTCTGTGGTCACACTGGCGATGCTCGCGTTCGCCTCGGAAATACTCAAGAATATGGCCAGGGGCTTTTCGACGCAGCCCTGGCACATGTATCTGTCCGTCGTTTTGGGCGTCTTTCGGTCCATTGGCGGCCCCATGTGCCGCACCATTGTCTCAAATATAGTACCTGCCTCAGATTTGGGTGAGTTTTCTATTAATTTGAATGATTGTGTGGTTTCCGTTAATTAATTGCCTTGCTTTCTTTTTGTTTTGCAGGAAAAATTTTCTCAATTAAAAATGTTTTGCAATCGTTTGCACCTTTCGGTAAGGCCTACAGCATAATCCCCTTTCCCCCTCCTCCATCTCTTTCGCTTCGTCCAGCTTTTAATGATTGTTAATTAATTTGCTCTTCCAGTGGCCGCACCGCTCTACACGCTAATCTACAAGTGCTCGCTGGGTTATTATCCGGGTCTCTTCAACTTTGTGAGCGCGGGCCTGTATTTCATGTCGTTCATATTTATCGGGTAAGTTGCGCCGATTCTGTGCCGATTTCTGTGCTTTTTATGCTAATTGTTGACAACATTTCTGCAGCTGTGTGCTACGCATTAAGTTTATGCATCAAGAGTACTACGCCAAGGTGCTAAAATAAGACACAACCGTTCCGATCTGATCCGCCTATGTAGTGTATGTCCCATTAGCCTAATATTTATGACTAAATGTATTTATCCGTGTGATGTGGTTGCCCAAAGCGCCGTTTCTCTAATAAGAAATAAACTTAACGAGTAGTTTGAATTTCTAAAAACAAACAAATAATACAAACAGATGCCTTTAGTTACGCGGTGAACTTCATTTTGATGGTTTATGAGCACATTTACATTATTTATATCGACAGCTCATTTGAATTGTGTGTTTAACTGCCAGGGCTGCAAACTAAAAAAAAAAGAACTATTTGGTTCACATTTGGAACTAATTCTTTGTGAGCCAGGCTTTGGTTCAAATGTTATGAAATACTTCAATTTTAAATTTATTGCCCGTTCTACTGAAAATATTGCAAGTCGTTTAATATTTTCATATAGAAATTGCGGGCTACATTTTAAATGTTTAATTTAAAACGTCTGTGCTATTACGAGTTATATAATGGGCATTTGTGCGACCAGGTGTTCGGTCAAACCAGATTTATTATTATTATTATATACTAAATCAGTTTGCAGTCTTGATAAGCGTTTTACCATACAAATAAATCAAAATTACATTCTTTTTAATTTTAGTTGCTCTATACAATTTTATTGGTGTCATTCTCTATAATATTATGCATCATTTGTATATATGTTCAGTTTATAAAAACTATAATTATGTATTTACATTGTCAGTTCCGATGGGCAATTACAAATTGAGTGAAAAACAATGTACAATTACAATTACAATTAGGTTTCGAACAAAAAGATAAATATCATGCTAATACTTTACACACTGATATAAAAACTGATCCTATATACTGTACAAAAAACTGTCTAGGCATCATCACAAATAGCAAGTTTTAATTGAACTAAGCCAAGCAGAGACGAGATGGTTAGCTGCCTATGACCTTATAGGCGCTGGCACTGCCCATCGACTTCTGTATGCCAAAGATGATGCTGCACGAAAGACAGATATATTTGAATTGAAAGCATTGATAATATATGTATCTCATGTAGTCCACTTACGCCATCAGAATGTAACACAGAAAGAATAGACCTGCGCTTATGAAGTTGAATGCGCCCGGATAGTAGGCCACGGTCGCCTTGTAAACAGCTGTATAAATCGGCGCAGCACCGAGCGGTGAAACCATTTCCATTGATGTGGTCAGAGCAAAGATTTTGCCTATTAGTGGATGACAAAGATAATCATTAGTCATTAGAGCATTGCTTGATCGCGTGAGTCAAGATTATTTCGGTTGTGTTCGAACTCGAACATGTTGCTGACTCGAACACGTCGAGGTTCGTTCGATTGAGTAGCCGAGTTTGATGCAGGGCTCTGATAGCTACTCACCCACATCCGTTGCCGGCGCCACATGAGATAATATGGCACGGCACATGGGGCCCAGGACGCCGCGCATCATGCCCAGGGTCATGCCCAAATACATTTCCCACCAATAGTGCGCTGTGGCGCGCACCGTGCTCTCCAGCACACAGGCGGCCAGGGCGAGCAGCGCCATGCTGATGATGGACACCTTCAGCACGCGGCGCAGCACAATCATGCCAGCGACGCTGCCAACTATTTGGATAACAATGCGCGCCGCATTGAACTGGCTGATGTCCTTGATGGTCCAGTCGAACTGTTCGCGCATGTACAGCACATTGACCGTGTTCTCGCCCTCCATGTTGAAGATGGTTATGGTGAGCGCCACCATGGTCAGCCAAATGATAGCCCGATCGTAGTTGGCCCGTGGCAGGAAGCAGGTGCGCACGAGATCCTTGACCAGGCCGAAGCGAAAGAATTCGCGCACACGCGAGCCCCGATGCATATCCTCGTCGGGCAAGCTCTCCGGCACAAAGAAGTACACATAGAGCACGGCCAGAAACATAAGGCAGGCGGCAATGGCAAAGAGTGTGACCGCATCTGTAGCCGCATATATGTAGCCGCTGGCCACATTGCCAACCATCATGCCGGTGCACAGCGACGCCTCATTTAGCACCATGCTAAAAATATGCCACGCGGATTAGAATGCAGTTGCGACGGGGGAGGAATTTCGACTCACCGCAAAGCACGCTTGCGCTCCTTGGCCACATCGGAGATGTAGCAATAAATGCCGGTGATTAGAGCGCAAGTGCCGCCGCTTAGAACCGACGGCACCGAAGGCAGCAGGTACCACCAGGGACTGATGTTCCGGAACGCGGTCACCTCACCGATGCCAATCAATATCGTTGCGCCGGCCACGTAGCCTAGAAAGTTGAAGGAATGATTAATAGAAAAACACACAAATTTGGCATGTTAATTTTCAGCAGCAACCTGTGAAGACGGTCAGCAGGATGGGCCGTCGTCCAAATTTGTCCGACCAGGGTCCAATGAAGAGGCTGACGAAGGCGGGTATTATGCTCTCCAAGAGCGATATGGCCATTGTTATATCCGCCGAATATCCCTGAACTGTAATCTCCAGCCGCTGCAAAAGAAAAACAATTAGAGAACAACTGTTTTGGCATGCAACTTAGATGATTCATTGCGTTCCATTAGACATGGCTGTACTATGCCGAAATATCCCTTGATCGATAATTTTCCCCGATAAGCTTAACAATTAGTCACGCATTCTCAAATGTTTTCTTGCCCCGATAAGAACTGGGACAATAGCGCTGTGCTAGATTCCAATGTGTCTACAGATGTCCGAGCCTTATCTCTCGACTCGCCTCAAACAATAGATCGTCGAATAGTTGTTTTGATTTAATTCAATTTGATTTGATTTCTTGATGCTGCTTCGTATAGCTAATCGCCCGCATGAATAAATTGGAGTATGAACTTGTGCGATAATAATAATTTCAAAGGAAATTTCTGAATGAATAATAATTAATTCGCATAACAAACGCCCTTTGAGATAACAAGAAGAGAATACATTATTATAAATACTCTATGTTTAACCCATTCCTCCTCCTTCTTTTTGGGAGCTATAAGATATGGGTAAGCAAGATTTAGTTAGGCAAAGATATATGGTCAATTCCCTTATATTTCACTGCCTCAAGGAAGATTAGCTAACGCTAAATTGTATGGAAATTATCTCACATTTCGGGCAACTCTCTTGCTCTCTGTAATTGTATTAAATCTAATTACGATGCCATGCTTTAGTAAATATGGGCTTATATATCATATACTATATAAGATAATTTTCAGTGTATAATTAAACTTACTTTTGTAGCTTCCGAACCGCGATCGTTGCCCAGCAGCGGCTCGCAGTCGGTTTCATTGTAGTGCATGATCGTCACACAGGTTTGGTACAGAATTTGATTCTGTAGGACCGCCCCTAAAATACATACAATACATACAGTGTGGTTTCAGTATAACGAACTAAATCATATTGTCATCTAGTTTACAAACCGATCAAGCTGCGGGCCAGGAATATGAGGAACACAGCAGGCTCCAGTATGAACCATTTGGCGCCCAGGGCCGAGCCGTTGTGTTCCGCCAGGGCTGGTGCCTCGACGTCTGCCTCTGATCGGGCAGCATCAAGTAGGCGTGGCGCCGCCTCCTCATGCTCAACGTCAGCTTCAGAGTCGTAAACCAGGGGCGCTGCGTCTGAGGTGCTCATTTTATTGCATCAGCGATCGCTTTTGATTATTAAATTGTTGTCGATTTAACAGCTGCTCGATTTGTTTAGACAAAGGAACTAGCAAATCATGTTGCGTTGTTATTAAAACAAAACAATTCAATTCGTTTATCTCACAGTCTCTGCGCGTCGAGCTCAAGTGAGCCACTGACACGGTTCGCGCTCTTTAGAATTTGCGACGTTAACGCTTTCAGAGTGTGTGTGTGTGTGAGTGCGTGAGTAATTTAGCGTAACGAAGCTCCTGCCCTGCTGCGTTTACACTTCAGTCAATACTAGTTAATAATATTATGTTCACTTGTGCACATTAACCCATTCAGCGCTTCACAAACTTTCTAAAAACAAAGCTTTGCACTGCAGCAACAGCTGTTTTTGTTTACCATGCCATTTTGAGTAAATCGCTGCTGCTTGGCGCCGTTCCCACTTGTCGCGTTTTACCTTGCTTTATTTTGAACCACTATTGGTTCACTTGAACTGAACGCCCCCACCCTTAGCTAAAACAATTTGATTTTAAGAGCTTTACGTTTTTACTTAAAGGTGTGCAAAAATTAAACTAAGCGTAAATTTTAGTAGCGTCGACGCTCGCGCTCATTGCGTGAATCTCTTTCCCGATGCTCATAGCGGCTGCCGCGTTCCCGTTCACGCTCTCCGTTCCGTTCTCGCTCTCCGTTCCGTTCTCGCTCACCATTCCGTTCACGTTCACCATTCCGATCGCGTTCTCTGTCGCCATGTCGCTCTCGTTCGCGTTCCCGCTCACGATCCCTATCCCGTCTGTCGCGCTCTCCGTCCCGCCTGTTCTCATTGCGTCCAGATTGCCGGCGATCGTAGTCGTCGTTGTAGTTGTTGCTGTGGTTCTGTGGGTCCCGGTTGCGCACACGATTGCGCTGGCGGTCATATTCCTCCAGTTCATCGTAGTAGTCCCTGGAGCGCGCATTGCTGCTGCTGGGTGCACCACGCCTATCTCTGTCCCGCTCTCGACTGCGTGATTTGGATTTGGAGCGGCCGCGGCGAGGACGTCGCACTGAAGTTGTGGAAGTGTTCTTTTGGCGAGCGGACTCCTGCTCCTCAGAGTCTTTGGCCTCATCCTCGCTAGGCACCTCGTCATCCAGATCCTCGTCCAACACCGATACCTTGGGCTCCAGTTCGTTATTCTCCTCCAGTATGGAACGCTTCTGTATGCGCGGCAATATAATGTCACACACACGATCATTGCGCAACAGCTCATCTATATACTCGTCCATATAGACGATCTCGAACTGTCCGGCGCGATTCTGTCGACGCAGCTTCCGATTGTCTATGTAGAGGGGTTCGAGGTATTTGTAGCAGTCGATGGCGGCGCCGGTGAGACGCAAATAGAAGGCGCCCAAAGCGCGCACATATTTGAACTCCTCATTCTTGATAAACTCCACCACAATGTCCTTCTCCGGCTGGATTTGCAGCATTTTCAGTGTGAGGCACAGGAATTGGGTCGGCTTGATGTTGCCACCGTAGACGCCGCCAACGAAACGCAGCTCCATGGCCTTATCCACCAGCAGTTCGGCGGTAAGTGCAAAGCATTGCTCCTTCCAGTACTTGGAATCATAGATTCGTGAACGTATGATCTTCTCGATGAGATACTGCGGATTGGTGCCGTGCACGTTTTTCGCCTCTTTAACTGTGCGATTTGCCATATTTTGTGTGTGTTTTGTTTTTAATGCATCTAAGCGGACAGCCCTGTTTTGCAGCTGGCTCAGGGCTGGCGAACAAAATGGCTTGCCACCAGGGCTGCATGCTGCCTATCGGTTTCTAATCATATGTGCCATTGGTTGCAGATGTTGTATTTTATTTTTTCGATAACACGATGACGCACACCTCACTGTAGACAAAAACACCAGACAACGTCTGTGGAAGAACGCAATAGGAAAAACTTAATTTAATAGAGAATTAGTGCTGTGTGCTCGTGTAAAAGGCAAAAAACAAGATGAGCTTCTTTGGGAAAATGTTTGGTGGCAAAAAGGAGGTGGCCCCAACGACGGGCGAGGCGATACAAAAGCTGCGTGAGACCGAGAACATGTTGATCAAAAAACAGGAATTTCTCGAGTCCAAAATTGAGGAGGAGTTAAATACAGCACGCAAAAATGCATCCAAAAACAAAAGAGGTAGGTGCCCCCGATAGTAACTAGACATCAGGGATTTCCTACCCCGCCGCAAATCAGTGATAAACTTATGACTCATTTTCTGTTGCCTTTTGTTTTTGTTGCCTAAATAAATATATATATATAACAAATCCATTGCCACGCTAGAGCTAGAATTTCAAGTAAAAACAAGTATTCAATATATTTCTTCGCCTTTCTTTATGCGCTCCTACATACAAACATCTGCTGGCCCCCATGGACGCACCCGACATATACGCATAATTATGCTAACCATAAGAACGTAATATAAACATTTACTCAATTGCAAAACTCATAGTTTATTCGTATTCGTATACTCGTATTGGGCTAGAAATTCTCGTAACAAAATTTGTCATCACATCTTCAGATTCATTTTGTTTGTTTACTTTAAGTGTGTCTCGCCGTTTATTTGCATTTAATTAATTTCGTGCTTTCGGCAAACTTTTTGCAGTGGCTCTGCAGGCGCTGAAAAAGAAGAAGCGATTGGAGAAGCAGCTGCAACAAATCGATGGCACCCTCTCCACGATCGAGATGCAGCGCGAGGCTCTCGAGAGCGCCAACACGAATACTGCCGTATTGACCACCATGAAGAACGCCGCGGATGCGCTCAAATCCGCGCACCAGAACATGTGAGTATAGCGTATATCGCATTTGGCCAAAAGGAATCCCTGACTGTCTGTCTCTCTTTGTGTTGATTTGCAGGGATGTGGACAAGGTGCACGATATGATGGATGACATTGCCGAGCAGCAGGATGTGGCGCGCGAAATTTCTGATGCCATTTCGAATCCGGTTGCCTTTGGCGCCGATCTCGATGATGAGGATCTCGAGCGGGAACTCGATGAGCTCGAGCAGGAGAACTTTGATAAGGAAATTATTGGCATACCGGAGCCAACGCCCACGTTGCCAGAAGCCCCAACCGAAGATTTGCCCGAGAAGGCCAAGGAAAAGAAAAAGGCAGCCCTTGCGCCGGCAACCAAGCCAGAGGATGATGGTGAGTCTGAACGAAAATTATATACCCTGTAAACTGTTTAACCTATTTGTTGTTTGCACTTTGTAGATGATCCAGTTATGCAGCAATTGTTGTCTTGGGCCAACTAAAAACACGCTATGAAATCTCCCCATCCTCCCCACACACACACACACACACATTGTTTTAATTGCCCGATTAATCCAAGTCAGTTCTTTTGTTGTACATTTGAATATTCTTTATGATTAAGTGGAAAACAAATTTAGGTTCAAAAGCGCGAAATTCAATTTGCAAATTATCACGAGAAAAACGCATTATATATATATATTTATAAATAATAGGAATGTGATTTTATAAATAATAAAATAGTCAGGCAACAAGCACACGCAACAACACACTACCAAGACACACAAATTAAACAAATCAATTCTGCATTATCCTGCATTGTATTCATCTATATATTTGTTTATTTGCAACCGTTTATTGAGCGCGTAAAACAACGATATTCGATAATAAATTCAAATTGAACGCTTTTATCAAATGCCGTGTTTTGTGCAGTGCTGCCAATTTAGCTGTTTTCGAGCTGGTTATTAGAGATTGTCAGCCGGAACCAGTTTAAAAGTTCAACTGATTTAGCTATCTATTCCGAATTTGTACCCAAGCTAACATAGCTTGTTTTAGCTATTTACAAATGCAGTTTTGTGCAGTGCTGCCAATTTAGCTGTTTTCGAGCTGGTTATTAGAGATTGTCAGCCGGAACCAGTTTAAAAGTTCAACTGATTTAGCTATCTATTCCGAATTTGTACCCAAACTAACCTAGCTTGTTTTAGCTATTTATAACATTGTATTCAGCTACTTTTTTAGCTGCAGTTGGCAACACTTGCTTCGTGGCGTGTAATACAAATCTAATGCAGTTTTGTGCAGTGCTGCCAATTTAGCTGTTTTCGAGCTAGTTTTAAGAGATGATCAGCCGGAACCTGTTAAAAAGTTTACCGCATTTAGCTATTTATTCCTAATTTGTAGCCAGCAATGTAACCTAGCTCGTTAAAAAATTGAACTCAGCTACTTTTTTAGCTGCAGCTGGCAGCACTGGCTCCGTGGCTGCAGTTAGGACTGATTTGGAGGGCCAGCAGCAGCTCTTTACGCTTGGACTGGTTATCACAAGCGTCGCTTGGATCGAGGGGGCGGGGTGGGGGCGCCCCTCAACGACGCGCCATGCATATCAATTAATTAGCCGAGGTGGTGGGCCGTATTGTCTTTTTACATTTCGGCTGGGCGGCGGATTGGGTAATATGGCATTGATTGCGACAAAAGACAAGAGTGGAAATTATATATTGCAAATCGCGGGCACATTGTCCACACCGTGGCCGAATTGATTCCAAGCCAGTTGAATGCCGTGTGGGAAAGCGTGAGGTGCTCCAGCTCCGCAGGGGAACATCAATTAGCTAAATCGAACCAGCTGCCATGTGCAAATACGTCTTAATTGCAGTCGCCCTAATGGTAAGTGGCTGCAATTAGCCCGACGCACTGCGTCCACACCAAGCACCACATTAACATTGGCCTTGTCTTTGGATACAGCTGCAGCTGTGCCGCGTGCAGGCGACCTTTGACTTCTCGAATGTGGATCTGGTCAATTTTGAATACTTCAAGAATCTGGACCAGGCCAATCCGCTGCTGGCGCACTTCCAGAAGAAGAAGGCCGTCCTCGACTATATGGAGCGCCTCTTTCTGGGCAATTCACCCTTCCAGCAGCCCAGCGAAATACCCTTCGATCCGCACTTCGGCCGCGCCTGGCGTCCCGCCTACGAGCGCAAGTTCGGGCGTCGCGGCGAGCGGCTGATCGCGGCGCTCGGCTCCGGCTACTCGCTGCGCCAGCTGCGACACTTTGGCGCCATACCCAGAGAATACGGCACGACGAGCTGAGTTATAAAAAGTGTAGTGTATTTATGAAATAAATCTAAGTAAATTAGTTTTACACGCGGCGTTTCTGTGTGGAGATGTAGAGCACGTTGTTGCCGCGGATGAAGGCGTCGCCGTATTTGTTCTTCAGCTGCCCGTTGACGTACTCCTCGGTCTGGTCCAGCGCGATGTTCATGTAGCCATCCAAACAGGCCAAAACGCCTATAAACAAAACAAATATTAATTAAAATTATTTTCTGCAGCTGCCGGCAACAATTTTGCACCTCTGTAATCCACGCCGTTGTTTAGCTTTACGGCCACGGGACGACCGTGTATTTGATTGATAAACTGTGACAGTGCCTCCTTGCGTGACATTTTATAAATATTTACAAACAATTACCTCTTTGTTTCAATTAAAATTAATAATATTTAAGAAATGCCTTTCGTTTCCGTCGATTGCTATAGAAAAGTGCCATTCACAGCTCAACTGTGCCATTCGCCCATTAAAGCAACACGGCGCAGCGCCATCTAGTTTTGAATGCTGCCACTTTGGCGCGCACATTGTTTTATTTTCAAATGCGTTTAGTTTAAGTTTTTATAAATTAGTAAGTACAATTCATTAACAATTAAAAACAAATAGATGTGTATGTATATTTAAAGCTGCTTAATGTATGCCCTCCAGGGGTGTATAGGTTTTGTATTGGTATAAATCCGGTCCGCCATAGCCATATAGCAATTTTCCCTTGCCATTTTCATCATAGTACGGATAACGATATTTGGGCCTGTTTCGATGAATTTGTTTATAAATAAGTTTTTGATTTGTATATAATGCCATTTACCGTTCAAAGTACTGGAAGTTGGGCGCGCGCGGCTGCACCGTGGCGTAGGATGTGTGCGCGACAAATGCAACAATTAGTAAAATGAGCTGAAAAAGAAAGATAATAGGTTTTGTTTTGCAATTATTGTGTGAACAAGTGAAAAGTAAAGCCGGCTCATTAGTTCAGTGTGTCAGGCACATAAAAGTAGTAATAAATGCACATGTAATTTGGCCCAAGTCTTGCATGAGTTAACAACGGTTATTGGCCACGATTATGCAATGCAAAGCGACAACAGCAACAACAAAGCGAAAACAAGTGGCCAACCTGAGCGCAGCTTTGAGATTATGACACATTTTGTAAGCTCTTCAATTGGTCAACTTGCAAGAGAGAGAGAGAGCGGAAAAGCCGCAACACGATCGTTTGCGGAATTGGGCAATGGGCACATTTCAAGGTCTCTCTCTCTCTCTCGCTCTCTGGCGAGGGCCGTGCGCGGATTACAAATATTGGCGCGACATCAATTCAAAATGTGTCGCTGCGCTGACCAATGAGTGCAAAGCAACAACATCAATGCTCATTGTGAATTCCAGTCACATTTTCGTGCAGACACTTTTCTTTTTGGTGCGACTTTCGCGCAGGCGGCACACGGAAATTGTGTCAGCGCGCGGCTTTTGCTTTGGCCATGTTAATTGATGGGGTCAACAACAGCGGCGAGTGAAATGCACGACGAGCGCGCACTCTCTCAAGACTTACAGGCAGCAGCAGTGTATTTAAATTTGCCATGGCCACAAATTTTGTGAATATCCAAATCAACTGATTGGCTGGGCACGTTTTTAACGCTAACGGTAATTTGTCGCCGCAACGCGCGAGTTGTGTTGTTGACCGCGCGCGTTTTGTTTGGTAACTGAATTCCAGTCTGAAGCCAGCGAGCGTTGCAGAGCGCCCGCTCGAAAGCTTAAAAGCTCAGCCGGAAAGCTTAGCAAAGTCTGCTTGAAATCTTCTTCTGATCTAATATGTGCGCTCTTAACAGCGCTCAATGAAAGTGAAAGTCCTGACACTGTTAAATAACACTGTTGAAGCGCTTCCTTGACGGCAGCTGCGGCAACAACAGCAGCCGGAAGTTTAATAAAAGCTTTTGACTGCATTTCTAGCGGCAAGCGCAACTTATAGCTTAATTCGCTGACGTGAAGCCAGGCACGTAGCTTTTCGAGAGAGCGGGAAAGCGCGCGCGAGAGCGACTGGGAGAGGGCGTGAAAGAGAGCGGCTTTGCACAGCTGTTAAAATGCAGCGCAAAAAACTGTAACGGAATTGAGGCCAAATTGTCTTTGGCTCTTTCTGGTTTGCTGTCTCTGCATGATGATCTTCATGATGAGGCTGATGATGGTGATGATGATGATGACGAAGCCATTATGTAACTTCTGCAATGATAATGCGTTCAACCAGTTTGTGTTTTTTTTATGTCTTTCTTTGTGACTTGTGCTATTTTTTGTTTGTTTGTTTTTTGTTTCTTTCCTCTATTGAAGTCTGGCGCACTTTCTTTGACTGCGACGCGTATTTATACCGACTTTTATTTATTTGTCTTTTAAGCCCGGTGCCACTAACCTTTGGCCACAATTTAGTTCCGTCTGCCGTAAACACAAATTTGGTCTGCCATTAAAATGTGCCATTAAAACGCACACAAATGCGCGACAATAATTGTTGTAGAGTACTTAAAGTTTTGAACTCAAGGTCGCGCTCAAAGCCAGGGTTCAATGCAGCCTCAATTATCCAATTTGTTATATTGTGTTGCACTCATAAATTGGGCCATAGATAAACAAAGTTTAAATATGCTTTTCTTACCAAACTCTATTCGTTGTTGTTGTTGTTGTGCTTTATTGAACATATATTTATGCGCGCTCTCTCTCTCTCTCGCGCTGCCGCTCTCAGTAATGAACTGCTTATGTCTGTTAGTTAACAGTGTTGTCAGCTGTAGCTGAGTACTATAGTATAAATAGCTAGAAATAGCTAATATTAGCTTGCAGGGATACGTAACACGGCATTTCCAGCCGAATAGTCATACGCTCTGACTATAACTTAACATGGGCAATTAACAGCTTCGCTTAAATAGTCAAATTAGTTGAGAATCTCAATTTTAAAGCAGCCAAATTTAGCTGGAAAGTAGCTAAGCTGTCAGCACTGTCCGTCTGTTATTCGCACAGCTCTGCAACTTCTGGGCGTTTGTTTTGTTTGCCAAACAAGATGTACGAGTATTTCTGTTCGTATCTTTTTCGATATTTCTTATTTATTTCTTTGCTATTCGTGCGATATTTGCGTTGGCGCTTGGCTGCGTTTTATGCAACTGCGCGCGATTTCTGAGCTTTTAGTCTCGGTTTCGGTTTCGGTTTCGGTTTTAGTGATCAATGGTCCAGTGACTCGCACGGGCCGCGCTTCAAGTAATCAAAAAAATAAACCAAATAAAACTCAAAAGCCACAGAAAATGTTGCAATTGAGATTTTTGTTTTTGTTTGCGGTAAGTGAGAGAGAGAGAGAGCCGAAATTAAGGTGTAAGACAAGTCGCAGCTGCAAAATATTCAAACCGTGACTCAAATCCCTTGAAAACGAAAGTTAACGCTAGACTTTGATCAATAATGTGGCGCAATATTCAAAAGACGACAATACGACAAGGGCCTTGAGTAGTGTTTACCTGACTGAACAATTCATAAAAACAGTCATACCTCGATTAATCTTTTCAAGTGCATTGCCAGAGGCAGAAGAAGACATTGTTATATTATACCCCAACACAAAGCATATGGAAAAAACGGTTTTTTAAGGTCTCAAAAACTATGAGAGCTTTTCATATTGTTTGCGCAGATCAGGTTTGTTTTAAGTTATCGATAACTTGCATCGTTCCAATAATATCGATAAGAATTGTTATCGATATACTGTTTTTTGAGAATAACTCGAGGAATATAAGAGCTAGAGACACAAAATTTGGTATGTAGACTCTCGTTAAGTACACACAGGCCCACAATATTACACTTTTTGGATAACTTAATTTTTATATGAATTTCGAAGCATAACTCGAGGATTATAGGAGCTAGAGACATCAAAATTTGGTATGTGGACTCTTGTTAAGTATACACAGACCTAGAATCTTCTACTTTTTTAATACCTTCAGTTTTATATGAATTTCGTAATGCTGTTTTTTAAGCATAGCTCGAGGAATATAGAAGCTAGAGACATCAAATTTGGTATGTAGACTCCCGCTAAGTTATTGTAGAACCAGAATCGTTCACTTTCTTGATAGCACCCCACATTCTGGGGATATGATATGCATTACAACCTAAACTAGTGTTATCTAATTTAAAGCTCAAATCCATCAATCCATTTCAGTTTCGACTGAGCTATGGTTGCTGTAAGATTAGAAAGAGCATACTCTTCCACTTTATACTCTTTGTACTGATACTCTTTCTTTTGCAGTGCACCCTGCTGATGGCTGATGGATTTATTCTGCGTCTCATCAGCGAGACGCTGCAGAACAATGTCGCCGGAGAACCCGTAACACACGTCCGCACCGATTGGAATTTCGATCCGGAGGCGGGCAAAAAGGCGCGTTCCATATACTACGAGGTGCGAGTCGCTTGACTCAGTCGTTAAAGCTCTTATGTAGAGTATCTAAAATGTTGTTTTTTCTAGAAAAATGGATATCGCTCTGCGAAATTTATAGAGAGCATTGGCGTGGGTCTGGACGGGCGGCACGAGGAGCGGCGCCAGGCGCAGGAGGAGCGCGACTTGGGACGCCTGAATGGCGAACACTTTATCAACTATCCGGCTGAGATGGCTTAGCTCATAAATTACCATTTAATTGTGCATGAAAGGGGGGGAGGGGGGAGGAGGGGGAGTGGCATAAATCTTTGTGGCATATCTGGCGCATTGTCATCATTTTAATTTGCAGCGATTAATTGTCATTAATGTGCTTCACAAGGATTTGCATAATTTGCCAACGTAACACATATGCAACATGCCGCATGCCACATTCTGCTGCATGCAACATTCAGCCATGCCTGGCTTATTGTTAATGGCCCTCAAGCGAGCTGGGGCGGGGGCGGGGGCGGGGGCGGGGGTGTTTATGTGTGGTTTTAATAAACGTTATTAGCGACTGCAACTGCGAATGCAACAAATTGCGGCAATTACATTTGGCCAAAGCGAAAGCAGCTGCCACAGCTGAAGCTGAAGCTGAAGCAAAGGCAGCTACTTACTTTCATAATTTCATAATGCTGCGCATAATTGAAGCCAATTTCGCAGCCAGGCTCCAATGCGGAACAATGCGAGGCGAGGCGAGGCGAGGATAACAAATTGCGCCCAGCGCCAATAAGTAGGCTACAATAAATTGCGCAACAATTGCAGCTCATTCTGAGAATGGAAATCGCGGAATCGGAATTGGAGAGAAAACGTTGTGAGATGTGATTTGTGAGCTGAACACGATTCAACTCTTAAGGAAGTCTATTTTTTTTTAATTATTATTATATTTCTATTATTTTTATTAATATTATTCTAGTTGTTAAAATCAATGCTGATTCTTTTGTAGATTGTTCTTTAAACAGAACATCCTTCAGGTGTTTTAACTGGAGATCGCGAAGATAGTTTCCGGAACAGAAGACTACGAGCAGAATACTCTATAATGCTTGTTATATAGAACAAAAGTCTTGCTTTAATTATCACAGAGAGCAGGGACAGAGAGAAGCTAGAGAAGAAAAGAGAATAGTCATAGAAGAGACAGAGAAGAGTCACAGAAGAGACAGAGAAGAGTCAGAGAAGAGAAAAAGAAGAGAAGAGACAGAGAAGAGACAGAGACAGGGAAGAGACAGAACAGTTTAACTGGTAAGTCAACCCAGAAGAGAGTCTGCTTGATTCTGTCTCCCATCAATTTCCAATTCTTGAGGCGGTTTTTCAAAGTCTTAAATACCAAAAAGTTTCTTCTAATAGGGAATTAGATAAGATTCTTCTGGCATTAGCCTAACCCGAAGCTACTCAGTTCTTACTTCTGTTATTTCTTTTGATACAAAACAGAAGGTTCATGAGTTGCTCAAAAGTAGGCTGTGAAATAAATATCTAAAGTGCGCCTAAAATTATGCAACTAAATACATTTAAAGGCTTAACGCATTCCCGTTTTCTTTCGAATTCGTTTTATTTGTCATTTTACTGGAACAACTTCTATGAAAAAATATGAATACAACTTATTCTACAGATAAATCTAACAAATGCAGCTTACAATTGAAAGTTTAAGCGAAAATTTACGCTCAGTTAAAAGTTTTGTGTTTTGCAGTTGATATCGAAACTGGGAATGACCCAAAAGAGTGGCCAGTTGATGAGCTCAACTACAGATAAATCTAACAAATGCAGTTGACAATTGAAAGTTCAAACATAAATTTACGCTCAGTTAAAAGTTTTGTGTTTTGCAGTTGATATCGAAACTGGGAATGACCCAAAAGAGTGGCCAATTGATGAGCTCAACTCAATGTCATTCGGAAATGAAGTGTCGCGCATGTTGCCAAACTGCAGCTGATAAATCAAATTACGCGCAGGTTTTTCCAAAGGGGGTGTGGCAGTGTGGTGTGGGCGGAAATGCATAACGGAAATTACATAACAAGTGTGCGAAATGTGTTGTGAAATGAGGCGAAATGTGTGCGAAATGAGGGGCGTGGCTGACGCGGCGTATGCGTAATGCAGCGAGCCGCAACGATAACACCATAAAATTGTTTAATAAATTGTTAATGCCGCATTGTAAATAATCCGGTGCGATAAGAGCCCAAACCCGTGGGAATTGCAACAGTTGCTGCCACATTTTTTTATGACACTAATTTAATACAAAATCGAAACAGATAAGAAAAAACTCTCCACTCGTATTATTAAAGCCAAATATGTGTAATACAATCATAATATGATATCTGATCATTAGCCTTATCGACAGCCACATCAAATGAAATGTTTAATCACGAAAAAGAGAGAGAGAGAGGGAATATATATATATATATAAAGGAGTTGGCCCTATCGCGGCTGGCTTATCAGGTGCCTCAATCAATTGTCCCGTTGTTGGGTATTAACTTTCATTTTGCGTCGATTCAATACCTGACATCAATTGCTGTGAAAGCGGATTATTTGTCATAAAAAAAAACACACACACACAACAAATTGATACAACAAATTCATATAAATGTTGTCTGCTCTTAGGGAGGGGGAGAGGGGGGAGGGGGGTTCATTTTGGGTGCATTAATGCTCTCATATCATTAGCCTGTTATTTGAATTGGTTTCCTTTTTTTTTTTTATGCATTGATTTATAAAATACACATGTAAACATACAGTGAACACCCCAATTGTGGAACGTTCTCTGGGACTGTATTTTTTTATTTTGTACAATTTATATTTGGGCTAAAAATGTTACAGAAACTTATCTAACGGAAGATGCAAAAAGTTCTGAAAACAATTTGAGATTTTTTGGCAGATATGTAAACATACAGTGAACACCCCAATTGTGGAACGTTCTATTGGACTGTATTTTTATTTTGTACAATTTTTGTTTCTACAAAAAAATATCCTTTGAAGGCGCAAACAAACTTTTCCAGCGGAAGCACAAGATTTCTAGAAACTATTCGAGATTTTATGAAACATATGCAAACATACAGTGAACACCACGATTGTGGAACGTTCTCTGGGACTGTATTTTTATTTTCTACAATTTATATTTCTACAAAAAAATATCACAATCTTTTCTAGCATGGGAACAAGGTTTATAGAAAGTATTCGAGATTTTATGAAATATATGCAAACATACAGTGAACACCCCAATTGTGGAACGTTCTCTCGTACTTTTTTCTTTTGTATGTATATATATCTTCAAGATAAAATTTAAATGGAAAAAATTCGAGATGTTATGGAACATATGCTAGCTTACAGTAAAAATTGCATTTAAGGAACGTTCTATTCTGATTTTATTCAATATATGTGAACATACAGTAAAAACTGTCTATAAGCAACTTTCTACTGGACTTTATTACAGGAAATATTTATAGAATGTAGAAGCCGAACTTTTCAACTTTTTTTTGAATATATTTAAACATACAGTAAAAACTCCACTTACATATGTAACGTTCCGTTCTATGGGACTCTATTTCTTAAACAACTTTAATTTGTATAAGAACTATCCCTAGAACGCACAAACAAACTTTTCTGATGGTAGACGCAAGAAATCTGGAACACATTCGAGATTTTTTCGGAACCAAAATTGAAAAGTTTGTTGTTTTTTTTTCTATATAAACTATATATATATTTAATGCGAAAATCTGAAAAATAAGTGTAAATAACAAGCATAATTAATTATTGGTATTTTTTCGCTTCTTTTCTTAATTGTAATTTTTTAATATATATCTTCTAAGCGAACATCTTTTTTGTATAAAGCAACTGAAAAGGGGTTCGCTCTAGAGTGTGTTCACTGTACATGAGCCTGGCTTAGACTAAGCGAATAGTCGCTTTTCTAATATGTTTATTGCTCTATTCTAATAATATGGCATATGGAATCGAAATATTGGCTAGACATCGCATTAGCTCACGCCCATAGAAATTGCACCCCAAGCCATTGTCCAGTTAGAAGGGCGGGAACGTGAGGGGGGAGGGGGGTGTATTATGCAAGTGCCTATTAAAAGCATTCTCGGCGATGGATAGGGGCAGGGGCAGGGGGAGGGGGGAGGGGTTGGTCTGATTGGTGCACTGCAGCTGCGTGGGCTAAAGTTGAATTTCTTAATGCATTTCCGTGGCGCAATTGAAGTCAAACTCGAGCGAAGGACGAAGGACTCACTGCAGGCGACCTGCTAATGTACAGCAGCAGCAGCTACAAATAATACAAATCTCCTGTCACCGACTGCGCAATACTCTACTAAACAGCAGCTGCTCAACAGTTGGAGAAGCGACTGCTTGGTCGCTCTAAAACTGTAAGAGATGCTCAAACTGTGACTTGAAGAAATGTGCAAGACGTTCCCTATATACTATACACCTTTAACTAACCTGCCTGTACATAAGTCTTATATAGATCAATATACCCATTTTACATACCCTACAGAGTATAAAAATGTGCTGCATGCAAGTGAAGGCAAAAATCAACGTTTCGCTTTTTATGTTGTGCATTAGCCTGCGCACAAAATGTAATTTATAAAATGTAATATAATATCAACAGCATGCACACACACACACACACTCACTCAATCTCTCTCCGTCTCTCCCTCTCTCTCTCTCTCTCTGTAGAGTGGCGCACAGTCTGGGGCAAAGCCCACAAACAATGCCATAAACACAGCCATAATGTCAACGTGGCTTTTGTCCTTGTGGCTGAAGCCGGCGACCTGCTGCTGCTGCCCCCCACTCCCCCTTCTCCCCCTTCTCTCACTTCTCCCACTTCTTCGACCACAGCCCGCTGCCTGCTGCTGCTGTTCCTACTCCACCTCCCTCTCGTCTCTTGCTTAGTGCTGCCAACTGCCTTAGCTGTAACTAATGTTTAAAATAGCTAAAAATAGCGGAATTAGCTTGCTCAGCCTGCGATTACTTGTCATTGGGCTGCCAGAAAATAGCTAAAACAGCTTGAAATTGCAACTTATTTCGGCTGATTGTCAAATTTAGCTAGCAAAGAGCTGAGCTGGCAACGCTGTTGCTCTCCTCTCTCTTCCTTCTTCTTCTTCTTCTTCCCCCTGCTTGAGCTGCTCTGCTCGCTGCATTTATTTTATTTCATTAAGATAAGCAAAACTTGCCTCTCTCTCCCTCTCGCTCTGGCTCGCAGCGGGCGCATACCCTTGTGCCGTTTTTTTTTGTTTTCTTTTTTGTTTTTATTTGAGCATAATTACAACTCTTGCAGTCCAATTTTAATTCTATCATTGCGCCCGCATCTGCCACTGACAGTCATTTAGTTGCTGTTCTTCTTCTTCTTCTGCTCTTTATTTGCATTGTTTCGCCCATGTAATTTTTATTCAAGCAATTAGATTTCACTCACAGAGTCATATTACGTAAATAAATATAAATATATACATATATACAAAAGTCCTTGGCTGTCACATTTAGCTGCATGTGAGCTGCTCAATGGCAACATTGGTTCCTTTTGGTCCTTTTGGTCCTTCCGAGTAGCCTAGTACCAATAGGCAAATATGGCAACGCCCTCGACTAATGCACTGCGCAAACTTTGTCGCAGCCAGTTGACTGTTATACCCTGTAAACTAAGTGAAACGGGGGATATCTTACCTTATCTTCTTACAGTCTTGGATTTTAGATACTGCTGGTCTATAAGTTTCACAGTTTGAAAGTCATTCCTCCAAAGTTTGACCGTTACTGTGTCCATCATCAATTCGACCCTTTTCCAACGGATTTACAGTTATTACCATGCTGCTAATAGAGTATTGCGCAGTCGGTTACAGTCGTCACTTGTTTTTATTGTTGATTTCTTGGCTTTGTTAAGCGTATTAGCCATTATGCATGCCATATAATATATAACATAAAAGGCTTAAACCTAAGCAGGAGGCGGGGCTTCTCCTTTAAGCACATTCATCGATTGATTTAAGGCCAATGCCTGGGCGTAAGCTAAGTAATGCCGGGTACAGTTGGGTTGGGAGTAGCTAGCTTATATAAGGCCGAAACTTGATACTTCATTCGAATAAGCTTTAGCTTTTTTCTCTCTTTTAAAATAAAGGAGTTGAAAAATACTTTAATTTGAGCTCTGCTTTCCAAAATCTTAATTTATACAGCGAGAAAAACGTATCTTTTTAATTTCAGTTCGTTAATAAGAACTTTCTTAAGATTTTGAGGTTAATTACAATATTAATTAAATATATTACGTGCTTAATTTAAGTTAACTTTTCCAAACTTAATCCATTTTCATTTTGTTCTTAAGCAAGCACAATTAGGCTGAAAAAACATAGCAAAACAATTCCTTCAAGTACTTTTGTACTTAATAGTCTTACTTGACAAAAGATTCCATTACTTAAATTAAGTAAGCCCGGCATAAACTTTCTTTGCAGAGAAAATTGCTTTAACTTTCCTCTCACATCAAATTAAAGTCCTGAAACATTGTGAAATTCGCAACTAAAATCGAAATTCGAACATTTTATTAGCATTTTCAACATTTGTGTCTCGTCTGGGCGTTACCTCCCCCCCCTCCTCCCTCCCCGCCCCCACGCCCCACGCACTGCAAATAAGGACATTTTAATAGCTTGTGCATATCGGCTGCAAATTATAGTCATCATTTGTGAAGTCCTTGCAACATTTCCGACCCCGCACTTCAGCTTTTCGTTGCACTCGAATTCACTTGATTACAAAGTAATTTATTGGAAAAACAGGCGACCAAGCAGAGCAACAACAACAACAACAACCAGAAGAAGAAGATGAAGAAGAAGAACAACTGGCTGCTAGACTCGCAGAGATTTGTCTGCCCGCCCGCCCGTTCGTCCCCCGCCCCCCCTCCCCGTTTATCCGCTGTGCATACGAAATGCGGCAAATCCCAAAAATCAACAAACAAATGAAAAGAAAATTCAATAAAATACCTAAAGGCCAAAAAAGAAGCAGCAAAAGAAGTGAAGAGCAAAGAAAAGGGCGCAAACTCTTGTCAAGCTGCGGAGAGAGTGTGGGAAGGGGGGAGGGGGTGCAGAAAAAAACTTGTGGCGAAAACTAATTACAAGCAAGTTGGAAATTGCGACTTCCAAGTGGGCGTGTGCTGCGTATACGCCCCGTTTAAGCCAAGTGTGGCTCACACGCGCGCTCTCGCTCTCTCGCTCTCCCACTCTCTCGCTCTCTCACTCTCTCTCTCTTGCTTTCTTTACCGTTTTTTTGCGCACTGCGTAAGGCGCATTTAATTGCGTATGCGTTGCGTGTCGTTTCAAAGCAAATGCCAAAACTCCCACACGTACCCCGAATTATCACCCCCCCCTCCCCCACCCCTTCCTTCTGCTCTACACATTCGTCTGCTGGCATTTATCAGCACTGGCGCCGCGCTCTCTCTCTCTCTCTCTCTCTCTCTCTGTGTGTCAACAGCTAACTCGAAAAAAAACTCGAATAAAATTAATTATTTTGTCAGTTGATATGGCAACGTTGTCTGCCGCCCCCTCCCCCTGCCTAGCTGCTGCTGCCCTGTGACACCCGCAAAGCCGCAGCCACAAGGTCGCCACCTGCCAAGTCGGATTGGCATGTTGTGTCAATATAGACGACAGACCAAAGGCTGCCGGGCGGGCGACTGTGGGCGGCGGCTTAGCTAAGCGGCAGCACGCAAAAAGAAGAAAATAGAAGAAAAAAAACATAATAAAAAATGAAAGCCATTGGCTTTGGCATCCGCATTCGCATTCGCGTCCGCGTTCGTGTCAACCCTCAGCGTGTTGCCTGCGGTCATGTTATTTTTTGCAATTTGAACATTTCGGGGCTGGCCAATATGAATGTGAACCGGGAAAAACTGCCAGGGTTCACACACTTTCAAACGGGGCTTGAAAGGGTTTGCCATCTGTGGATCTGAGGATTAGTTGGGGTTTTGTGCGAAACATCTTTTAAAGTGATGCCATTGAGGTTTTATTTCGTAATCAGTCTCAATTTAGAAATACAAATTGCTTAAAACAAGTTTACTTTGATACATTTAGTATTTTTATTATGACTTTTTTTAGTATATTTTATAATTATAATAATATTAAGCATAGTAATAATAATGAGAATAATATGAATAACTATATTTATACTGCTTTCATATACTAGCCAGAGATTCAAGTTCAGAACTCGTAGTTCAGTTTGTCGAATGAACCGGTTCAGCTAGACAACAGAGAACTAGTTATAGTTCCTGAAGCCAAATAATGCTTTTTTATAGTTCATCCATATACTAACCAGATTATGTTCAAGCTCCAAACTTGTAGTTCTGCTGCGCGAATGAACTGGTTCATTTTGACAACAGAGAACTAGCTACAGTTCCTAAAATTCTGTTTTCATATACTTCAGCTCAAAGTCTTAGATTTATAGAAAGAATTTTATGGAGCTCTTATGGAATGTCTATTATAAATAGTTCGCTTTACTCTATTGTTTACTATTATAGCTTATCAGTCAGCTTCTTGCTGCTTGTTTCCTGCTTACAACCTGCTTGCAACCTGCTTGCATGTTCCTTGTATCTCTTTTATTTCAATTAATCAATTTATACCCGATAAGATGTACGCTTGTTGATAGATATGCATATTTAAAGGCACATACATGCATTGCCTTATATGCACCATACATTCGTGTGTGTGGGGAAGGGGCAGGGGCTGGGAGGGAGCTGGGACGGGGCCGGGGGGGTTACCAATACCAAAGCCAACCGCAGTTTTCCAAACAATTACAGGCAAATTGCATTGAAATGAAATTTCGCAGCAATGCGTTGTTCGATTTTTGCAATTCGCTGACAATTTGCCCGACTATATTTCGTTTTTCTGACTCTTCTTCTTCTTTTTTTTTTTTGGTTTTTTTTTTGACAAAAACCGAAAAAAATTTCATTACAATTCGTAGAGCGAAAAAAAGGAACGCACAAAAGTAGGCAACGCAAAATTGCGGCGCAGCTAAATGCAGAACAAAGCGACGGCCAAAAAAGGAGCAAGAAGAAGCAGCAGCAGCAGCAGCAGGAAGAAGACAACAAAACAAAAGCAACAACAGCGGCGGCAGACAAAGATTAAATGAACGCTAAACTGGCAAAAGCCACGCAACAACAACCAAAAAAAAAATGGCGTCCACACACACGCACACACACGCGTGCACATGTGCTGCATATGTGCTAATCTCTGGACGTTGATTTTTTGTTGCAGCTTTTAGGCGCAAACGTTTATTGCATTTAGTTTTCATTTTCGTGGCCCGGGCCAAAACTCAAACAAAACCCAAAAAACAAAAAAAAAGAAGAGAAAGGCACAAAAAACCAACTCAAAAAGCAGCTAACGAGAAATTGCACTCGCTCAGTGTGTGGGGGCGGGGGAGGCTTGTGTAGGGGGCGTGGCTGTTGCATAAATGAATAAAAATGACGACTTATTTGCACATGCTGAAAATTTAAGCGCTTTTAAACGCAATTTTCTATAAATAAACACAACAAAAAATGTAACAAATTTCATTTCTGCAACGTTTTTGTTTGAGTTAAATTGTGTGCAAGTTTTTTTCCCTATTATTTTTGCCCCTTTTTCGAGGGGTGGAGGGGGCGGGGTAGGGATTTCGGCGCAAATAAGGAAATTTACAGCACTTGTGCACACTCTCACACACACACACACAAACACACACACTCGCACACACACACATGTGCACACTGGCAGACGCAATTGAATGCAATTTTGCATGGTATATTAAAAATTTTTTTTTTGCTTGCCGCATTTGGTTGCCCAGTTCTTATTATGTCCTCCACGAAAGGGTATAAAGGGCATGAGAGACTAGTGCAAGTGTTTGTTACAGGCAGCAGACAATCTCGCTGGGTCCATAAACAATATAGATATAGTTGGAGATAATTATGTTTTTGGATTATGAATAGAAATTTTGGCCTATAATTAAACATATTTCTTCTTGTAACTCAGTTAATAATAATCTTATTATAAGAAAACTCTCAATTTTCAACCCTGAACCTATTGAAAATAGATAAAAAGGGTATCATGTATTTGAGGAAATGTATAAAGCAGTCGGAAGTTAGCATCTTCGATCCCATAAAGTATATATATTCCTGATCAGCATCAACAGCCAAGTCGAGCCAGCCCTGTCCGTCTGCCTATCCGTCTGTCTATCTGTCTGTCTATCCGACTATCTGCTTATCCGTCTGTTTACCCATCTGTCTGTCCGTCTTTCTATCTGTCTGTCTATCCGTCTGTCTATCCATTTATTTATCCCTCTGTCTATCCGTCTTTCTATCCGTCTGTCTATCCATCTGTCTATCCGTCTGTCTATCCATTTGTTTATCCATCTGTCTATCCGTCCGTCTATCCGTCTGTCTATCCGTCTGTCTGTCCGTCTGTCTATTCGTCTGTCTATCCGCCTGTTTATCCGCCTGTTTATCCGTCTATCTATCCATCTGCCTATCCGTCTGTCTATCCGTCTGTCTATCCATCTGTCCGTCCTTATATATAAACTTCTCGATCTCGTGACTTATTGGAGTGAAAGACTTTAACGGGGGTCCTCTTAATACCCGCCCAGTACGAGGTTTTTTTGTCCGACAATCGATAACTTTCGATAAAAATCGATATCGAAATCCCAATTTTTCAGTAAATCTCTTAAGGCTTAACAGCTAGAGTCCCCAAATTTTAAATAGATCAAGAATCTTTCATTTCAGCGTGAGCTGTGTTGGAAGAAGAAGGTACAGGGTAACTCCTAGTCGGGCACTCCCTACTATAGCAGCTTTTACTTGTTGATATACATATTTCTGCCCATGTTCTAACCAAAACTCTCTGAAATTTCTGCGATTACACGCTTCATGTATGTCAGCAACTATTTTCTAGGGTATCTTATAGTCATGCAGCTCAATGCACTTGCATTTTTTTTGCTGCATTTTGTAACTTTTTTGGTTCATTTCTGTTTTTTTTTTGGGTGCCAATTGTGTGTTACATTTCCGCTTGGTGGGGCGTGGAACAGGCGGAGGGTTAGGGTATGTGAGGGGAGGGAGAGGGGAGAGGGGGGTTATGTGTCCGTGTCTGTGTGTGGTGCACTTTTTATTTTATTATGCGCACATTATGATGCAGCAACAATAACAATGAAAACCGTTTTTAATGAAATTTTTGAACAAGTTTCCCATAGTCAACACACGAAGGGGATGTATTGTGGAGGGATGGGGGAGGGAGGGAGGGGAGGAGGGGGGGGGGGTATGTAGTGAAATTGTGGCTGCAATAAGCACTGATGCGACTCTCATCAGTATTTCATTTGCATGGCCCATCAACACTTGCGATTGTTTTCCCAATGTGAATTGATTTCTCAATTGTTGCCCGCAGCTCAATCTGTCAATCCGTCAATCTATCAATCTGTGAATCTATCAATCTGTGAATCTATCAATCTGTGAATCTTTCAATCTGGCCATAAGACCACAGGCTCAACTATATAATTTTCACAGAATTTGTTTGAGTTTTCTTTGTGAGTTTTTCCTGCTTTCCTCCTTTTTTGTTTTTTGCCTGGGCACGCTTCTTCACACGGGCCACACAAAGGTGTCTGATTACAATTGTTGTTTGTTCGCAGGCGTGCCACGCCCACACATACACAAAAACGCCATCAAAGGGCAATGGGCTGGGTTCGGCTTATTGTCCTTGCTGCTGGCACTTGGCTTGTTTTTGTTTGTTTTTGGCTACACTTTTGCATATTTCTCGAGTCCTTTGTTGGCCTCAAACTTGGGCTCGATTCGGTAGCCATTTGGCCATTTTGTCCATTGTTCGAGCTGGACAATTTTTATGTAATTCAAGTGCACAACAATGGCACAGGTAATTCCCACGAATTCCCTATACACACATATCCTACATGTGCCTGACTTCGGGAGGACGCACAATTAGCTGGAACTGAACTCGGCTCGTCGGCAAAGTCTTTCAAGTGGCCTATTTAGCGCTTATCTTGGCCAGAGATTGTGTGTGTGGAAACTCTCGGCACATGTGTGCACATTTTTAAATTGGGTGTCAATTTGCTCCAGATTAGCCCAGCATATGCAGATTCCGCAGCTTCTCGAGAAACCTAGAACATGTCTCTCATCCTATCTCTGTGGCCCGCATCTGTTAGCTGCGTCTAGCTGCGTCTTCCTGTCTGGAAACAGGCCTTCTGGCCTTCCGGGCACAATAAACGTTTCAATATTGTCAACCGAAAAATGCAAGACACAGCTCGACTAGGATATTTATATGCGGTCTGCGGTGTGGCGTGGCGTGGCCAAAGGATGCCTCTGCCCGGCCAACGGAAGCTTTCATTTACCACCCCCCAACCCCCCCCCCCCCCTAAGGCCCGCTGTGTGCACTGCCTGAATATTAAATTATGAAACTAAATGTCAAACAAGCGCTTGGTTTCAGCCAGATAGATACTTGTCTACCCCGTCTGTTTGATTATGACCACAAGCAGCAAAGGATATTGCATAATTTCTCTCTATCTCCGTCTCCGTCTCCGTCTCTGTGTGCTGCGGTTGGGCTGGCCAGCTCAATCCTCATTTATATCTATCGTATATATATATTAAATTTCCTGGCAGCGCAATCTATTTGTAATATGCATTTGTTAGCCTCTAAAACATTCCACTAACCAAATACAGGGTGCTCGTAAAGTAATTAATTGTGTTGTGGAATTGGAAATTTATATTCTACTGTATCATAGGCAGCATAAATTTATCGAAGTTTCCCTCGATACATCGTTCTTTTTGCCATTTTATCGATAAATATCGATTTTAAGCCTTGGTTTTTTAGGCATAACTCGAAGATTATAAGCCCTGTTAAGCCCAAACTTGATATGTAGCTTCTTTTTTTGGCATATACAACTTATAAGTATTTCATTTTTTAAATAGATGCGCATAATTCGCACAAAATAAGCAAGAGTTTCATTTATAGGGATATAGCCTTGCGCTTTGGTATATGCAGACTTTTTTGTGCTATATTTAAGTTGTGAAAGTTTCATAAAGATCGGACTTTAAACACCGAAGTTACTCAAGAATGCATTTGTTATGGATAGTGTGAGGAAAGGAAAGAAGAAGCACAGTTGATGCGTGCCTCGCTGTGTTCGTGTATGTGTATTGTATGTTAGTATGTGTGTATAGAAGAAAGCTGGAATATTTAGAAAGGCAGCTTGGCGCTGTTTACAGGGTATCTGCTAGTCGTGCATATCCGACTAGAGCACTTTTGTTTGTTTGTTTTTCAATATCTCTCGACCAAAGCAAAAAGAAACGTTATTCGGCTCCTGTTCAAAATCTCAACAATATAGAAGTTCTTTAACATACATATATGAAGCTCATAGAAATATTGAGATATTTTATGAAAGCTTCATTCTATAATATATGTCTGTTAGGGTATTTGAGCTTCGGTGGATCGTAGCTAATTTATGTAAATATCAATTTATTGGTTAAACTCATCTTCAATCTGAACTAAACCATATTTTTTAAGGCTTCTTTTCTATTATTCAGTTATTTGGCCAAAAATCGAGCAGCAGCTTTGGCTATAACATGATAGTTAGGGTATATATACAGCCCACACGATTATCTCTACTAATATACACTCATTAGATTCCAAGTCACATCATATAATATCTATTTATATCATTTAAGCGCATATTCCACTTTCCTGCCTCTATTTACGTTTATAATTAAGAAGTCAATCCCTTTTAAGGCCTCAAACTCAGCCTCATAATGTCAGCGGCAGCCATTTAACACACACACACACACACACACACGCAGACAATTAGCTCAAAGTCAAAGGGCGAAAAAATCAAAATTGAAAACCCCATGCGCCCCATAACGAACCCTTAACTCGAACCCCCCCCCGAAAAACTTGGCTGCGCTCAGCCTTTGCTCTGGCAGCCGGCAGACAATGCAAGGCAGACGCTAAGTAGACGAAAAGTTTCTAGTTGGATTATATTTAGGGGGAAGGGGGAGTGGGGGAGGGGGGGGGGGAGGTGGCGAAGACACACACACACAGCAGCACACTCCCTCACACACACACACACACAGGCAGACACACTTGCTGCAAAATTCGTTTTATTACTTTGATATATTAGATTTAATGGTTAAGAAAAATGTTGCCAGCAGCAGCTCCCATGCACACACACACACACACAGACACACACACACACACACAGACACAGACACACACATACTTGCAATCTGAGCTATTGTCGTCGCGGGTGTTGTGGGTCGTCGTCGTCGCAGTTAACCTTATTAAAAGGTGAACACAGCCAACGCACCAGAGAGAATTGCCACAATGTGTTTACACGCAGCTCAAGGGGAGGGGCAGGGGCAGGGGCAGGGGCAGGGGGAGATGGTGGGCTGGGGTTTTTGCGCAACACGATAATGACCTCGTTGCGGGCAAATGTGTGCGTGTGCGTGTGTGTGAGCTGCTCGCATGGGCCAATCAGATTTGAGCTGCGCTGCGCATGTCCCTTGAGCGAGAGTTGGACTCTCTGAAAGGGTGGCTATTAGAGAGGGGCGGGGGGGGGGGGGGGTGTTCATTCACATTGATGTGCTAATTTAGAAATTACATTGAAGTGCAGGCCTCAATGAGTTTGAGTTTGACTTTGATTCAATTTGTCATTTCACACTTGCGTTAAATGGCTTTCGAGGTTGCCATGGAGTGGCGCCCCACTGAAGTGGCCCAGACAATTGACTTGGAGCCACACGCGCAAATAACTGCAGCTGGATGCAGATGCAGTTTGAGGAGGTCTGAGCCAACTGGAGCAGCATTTCAACTGGCAAGGAAACAAAACTCAAAGATTGCAATCGATTTTTGGTAAGAGTTTATTTGAAAAACTTCTCTTGTTTTTATTTCATAATTTTTAGAATATTTAATAACCATAAATTAAAGAAACACATACATATATATTTGAAAATTGCGTACTTTGAACTGGCGACCTCTAGTTTGCTAGTTCAACGCTCAGTCGATTTTGTTGTGGCTGTCTTTCATTTAATCTCTGACCAAACTAATCAATAATTAAATAAATATGAATAAATGAAATTGCGAGATTTGAACTAGCGACTTCTCGCTTGCTGGTTCGACGCTCAGACGTTTTGACAAAAAATAATAATAAATTAAATATACAAATGAATATATGCTTAAATATTAAAATTTAACATTTCGCGATTTGAACTGGCGACCACTCGCTAGCTAGTTCGACGCTCAGATATTCTTGTTGTACATGTTTTACAAGCAAGTTTTGAATAGTAATTAAATAAACAAGTGAACTAACATATAATTAAGTATAATAACAGATAATTGCGGAATTTGAACCAGCGACTTCTCGCCTGCTGGTTCAACGCACAGAAACTTTTGTTTTGAATGTTTTTTATACAACTTTCGATCAATATTTCCAGGTGCATCGCAGTCACCTACAGTCCTACGAGCCTCTGCTTGATTCTTCAAGATTTTGGAGTCCCATCTTGGAGACGGCATCTCGAGATATCAACATTTACAAGGCAGGTCTGCAATTAGCAGGCAAAATTGATCAGTTCATGTTTGGATTGGGCTAATGAGCCGCTGATTCGATGCCGGATAAGGGATAATGGACAATGGGTATAGGGCAGAGAGAGAGAGAGAGTGCGCTAAGTGCGCTGATGATGCTGCACAAATCGCGACTAGATCAAAGATTAGCAACGCTTTGGGCCAGGTAGGGGCTCGCAGGGTTCAGGCTCAGCTCTATATTAAACGAATGTGCAATCGGATTTCTGAATGAAATCTGCGCCGTGTTCGCGTCCTATGAAAATATGATTAAGCGCCTTTGGTTTATGCTAATCAGTCAGGCCTGGCCAGGCCAGGCCAGGCCAGCCTAAGCCAGTGTCCTGCCGCGTCCTGCCGCGTCCTGCCGCGCTTGTCTGTGTGAAGTGTGGCGTCACACATCTGGCACCTTAATGAGTTTGGTCAACTGCGCTTCGAGTACTTGTTCACAGTTCTTGGGAAACTACGCGGCCAGCGAGGTGCCGCATTGTCCTTCTCTTTGTCGTCCTTTGGCTTCGGGCTTTGTTTTGGCCACAGAAGCCGCAGCCAAAGGAATTGTGTAAGTTTTCGACAAATTAAGCAGCCGGCGTTCCACGTACACAAATGCCGCATTGTCCGCATCACTTTCTGGAATGCCTGAACTGACCTGAGTGCTAATATGCCACTTTGGCTGCTGCTCCTTTTGTTGTTATGCAACCTGCGTTGTCATTGCATAAGGCAGACACTAGGCAGACTAAGCCCGGCTCAATCAAATCCAGCTAGGCTCGAGTCCGAGGCGAGTACGAGGCTGACGAGTGCTTTGAAAATGCGTTAAGTTCCTGCTGCTTTCAAGTTTTTTATTAGCATATTAGTCTAGCTGTGCAGATGATATGAAAATGGAGCACTCTCTCATTTAATATAGAATCGAATCTGTAGATATTATAGTATAGTTTATAGGTAAGCATTAGGCAAAGGAGAACAAATCAAATCCGAAGCAAATCCTGCAATTTTCACTTAATAATAATAATGATAATGGTGATAATATTAATATTGATAATAATATTAATAATAATAATATTATTTTCATTACATATTTGACTTAATAATTTTTTTATTTAAAGGAATTAAAAGGATTATGGCATAGTTTATAAGTAAATATTATCCAAAGAAAATCAAATCAAATCCAAAGAAAATTCTGCATATTTCATTTAATATTATTATTATTATAATTATTATTATTATTAGTATATTATTATTATTATCATTATTATTATCATTATTATTATTATTAGTATACATTTAATTATTATTAATAATAATATATAAAATAATATTTATTAATAAAAATAGTATTATTTATGATTCTTAATATATTGAAATAAATTTCAGCTAGTCAGAATATTATTATTATTATTATTATTGGTATTCATTGTTCTTAATAATAATTATTACTGAAAATATTTTTCATTAATAATTTTCTTTAAGTTATCTTTAAACTATTCAAAAAAAAACAATTTCATTTTCTCTTTAGAGTCAGCTGAAAATACTTAAATAAAATGTAGAACAATTAATTCCAAATAATAATAAATAATATTTTCGCTTATTTTTGTATATATAATTAATTTTTATTGCCACATAAAATGCATGTAAATGCGCTCCTTGGATTAGATTATTAATCTATTATATAAGTATTTCGCTGAGATTTCGATGTACCTAATTTTGGAAACCCTTCAGAGAGCTGTTTATTCAATGAAACCCTTTTGCGAAGAGCTGCCCCTAAGTAAGGGGATTCGTCCATTGAGCATTTGGGTTGTTCAATGAAAACGCGCGCGGCTCAGCGCGCTTAACCCGAGCAGAGGGATCAAAAAAAAAAATAGCTGGACACAAGGTGCACAATTTACGACTTGCGGACGGGGAAGGTGAAACGGGGCATAAAAAAGCGGAAATCATAAATGCGCTACAAATGGCCGCCTAGCTTCAGGTAGGAACTAACCTGTTTTGTGATTTGTTGATGCGTGTTGAGGGAGGGAGAGCGAGAGAGAAAGAGAGGGAGAGAGAGAGGGAGAGGAAGAGTGAGAGCGACTAACAAATAGAGCTCGGTTTTAATGAGCGAAATTTATGAAATAAATAAAATTAATCAGCAAACATAGTTGCAGAGCTAACTGGCAAAGAAATTGATTAAAAGAGAGCGAGAGAGAGGGTGAGTGAGAGAGAGGGTGAGTGAGAGTGTGAGTGAGAGTGTGTGGTTGAGGCAGAGCGCAGCGAGAGAGCGAGAGAGCCGCCCCTAGATTACCTGTGCACACAAACAACCCTGCGCAAGCGAGACGGCTGCAGACTTGCAGCCAGGATATACGGGCAGGATAACAGCAGCGGCAGTCTGCCTCGCCCATTTCACTTGCCGCCGCCCTCCCCCCACCCTCACCCGCCTCTCCGGCGTATTTAATGCCCTCGCTGAGCCGTCGCCGAGCTCAGTCGGTGGTTGTTGATCGCCGCCAGCGTACGTGTCAAATTCGTTCGTTGCCGTCAGCCGCAAAGCCAAAACAATATAACCAAAATCGAAATTCAGTTAACAAAATATTTGTGCGTGCCGCGTTTTCATAGTTTGTGGCCAAATAAAACCGACAAATAAAAGCCCAAAACCCGCCTCTAGATGCACGTCGCGCGCCGCTGTTAGCCAAAGTAAAAGTAAAAGAGATCAGAGCTTAATTAAGCAGCTGCTGTTGTTTCGAACTGTTTGTTCTGGTTCTGTTGTGTTCTGGCACGCGATGATGATGAGCACAACGACAACACAACAACATCCCATCATGCCGCCAGCCATGCGTCCAGTGCCCGAGAGTCCCGTCTCCAGACCGCGCGCCGTCTACAGCATCGATCAGATCCTAGGCAATCAGCATCAAACCAAACGCAGCGGTAAGTTTTAGCCACAAAACAGCTATATCTAGCTATAGAGACTGAGCCAAGCCAATCGCGTTTGCCGTCGGTGATCGAAGCCAAGTCAAGTTAGTTGAGGGTTCAAAAAAGGTTCTTAAGTCAATCAATTGCATAGAACTACATAGAAAGAAAGTGCTGGTTCGAATCGCAGATTGATTTAATAGTTAAAAAGTTCTATCTTTGGCTATATATATATTATATTAAAAGATATAGCTTATACTTTAAACAATAATAGAATTTCGTTAAACGCATTACAAAACTTTTTAGACGAGTTCGAACTAGCGCTTGGTTCAAATCTCTGCGCCAAGAGCGCAATAGAAACCTAGGCCATTTAAAATTTCGTTCAAATGTTGCTTAAAGCGCAATAAAAGTCTTTGCTTTTTAAATTTTTGATCAAATGATATTAAATGCAACTTATAATATATACAATAGCAAAAAACTTGGATCAATATAATCAATTGACACCATTTTTATATGCTATAAGGAAATTTCTTGTAATATAAAGTTGCCTAAACTATTATTTCAAATGAAAATAATCGCCTTCTCTCTTTTCGAACCTCATTCTAAGACTTAAGGCTTCAATGGAAGTTCAAATAGAAGTCAATGCTTCTTTGAAAGTTCGGTCAAATATTTCCAAATGCAACTTTTCATATGAAAAGAACAACAACAATTGATTGTCTAAATTGAAATATATATTTTATATATGGAAAAAACTACTTTGATTGGTTTAGATTTCATTTCAACTGAAAATTTTCGTCTTTAATATTTACGTGAGCTCGAACCTTAAACCTGAACCTCTTAAAATCGAACCTCTCTCTAAAAGCTTGGCTGCAGATATCTTTTCTAGGTTCTAAATTGCCTTCTTCCGTCTTTTTGGGAGTTTGAACCCCGAAGCTTATATCTTTCAAGTCAAATAAAAGTTGAAAAGGCATTAAAAATAAATTAAGACAAAGTTTATTAAAATGGGAATAAATAGTTTCTGGCAGCATTCATTGGATATTCATATAATAAATAGGTATAAATGGTAATAATAATATTATTTTGAATATTATTATAAATTTATATTATTATAATTTTTGCAATTCTTCTCCCTTTCGTTCCTTTTGTCAACTGCCTGCCGCAGTATTCCAAGTATTCCTTGAACAGAAATTGCAATTAGTAGAGCAACCTTTTCAGTAGAGCAACCTTTTACACACCCAAAAATAAAAAGCCCGCAGAGAATCCTGTGGAGTCGCTTTAGAGTATCCACACTCCTGTGGAGTCGCTTTAACTGGCAGCTCTTCTTCTGCTTCTTCAACTGGAGAGGCAACGTGCTCCATGGCAAAACCACATCAAAAGGACCGCCTATCGTTGTCTGTGGATGTCTTCATCATATGCAAATGAGGACGAGGACACGAGGACACGAGGACATGACCATAGTTTTTCGGCTATCTACATAAAGCTGGCCATGTTTCACACTCAACTTCAATGGGGCGTTACGTTGTTGTGCAGCGTGTTGTGGGCGTGGCCGCGCTACGCGACAAGAGAGCAAGAGAGAGAGAGAGAGAGAGAGGAGTATTAAAAAATGGGAACACTCGAGCGCAAATCAAAACATATCACGATATTGATATCCTGACAGCAGGACGGCCGTAATGAGACGCTTGCCATCATTAGACCCGTAATTAGATTTCAGATTGACATTCATGGGCAGCAGCAGCAGGATGAGGCAGAGGAGGATGAGGCGGACGAGGCGGAGCACCCAAGGTTACAATTTGTGACAACGTGCACCGCACCGCAGGACATTTAGCCAGGATATATAGAGCTGGAAAAGCTGGCGCAATTTCATGCTCAATCGCGATGTGTCCTCGGCGCCGTAATTTGATGCCCCGCTTTCGAGGGAAAATTACCTTTTTCGCCACAACAAGCGGCGCATAAATGTTACCAAATCCAAACGATCAGGATAATAGCCGAATCCTGTGCACTACACGATGCCCCGCTGTGCGTGCTCCTGCCTCGTCCTGCCTCGTCCTGCCGCGTCATTGTGCATATTATTAATTTGAGGTTCATTAAAATTTGATTACATGTTCTGCTAGAAAAATGTTACACACACACACACGTTGTCGGGCCGTGTGAAAGGACTTGCCAGGATCTGGGCTCAAGGGGTTGTTTTCAGCTTTTTTTTTTTTTGGCAACTGTTGCCGCTAAAGAAAGGCAACTTCAAGTTAAAAATTTTCGCTGCAGCTCATAATTATTTGTTATTGATTGCCAAATCGAATTGCGTGCCACACACACACACTCACACACACTCACACACACTCACACACACACACACTCGCACACACACTCACTCGTGAGCGCACTTGAGAGCTTTAAATGGGGGTTAAAGTTGGCAAAGTTGACGGCACATTCAATCAGCGAGGATATATCAGGATATTACTACTTCAGTTGCAATTCAATGAATTTCGCTTTTTCGCAGCTGCCGCAGCGCAACTTGATTTTTATTTCACGTTTTCCATATACACTTGCCTAGGGTATTGCAATATTGGAAGCGTATATGTAACGCATGGAATTGTATATATATATTCTCTCTCTCTCTCTCTCTCTCTCTCTTTATATATATCTATTGGTAAATTGTATAAAAGCTATTTGATATTTGTTTATACAATTTTCAGTTGAATATTTGATGTACACCAAAGAGGTTTCATAAAATCAAGAGTATCAGTCGAAAATTTGATGTACATCAAAAAACTTTTATAAAATTTATTAGTCGAAGATTTGATGTACATCAAAGAGTCTTCATACAATTTATCAGTCTAAAATTTGATGTACATAACATAGCTTTTATGAACTTTATAAGACTAAAATTTGTATATGTAAATTGTAGATGTACATCAGCGAACTTTGATGTACATCGATTAGGTTTATTACAATTGATCAGTCTAATATTTTATGTACATCAAATATCATTTATCAAATTGATCAGTCGAAAACTAGATGTACATCAAATAGAATCCATAGGATTATCTGTTGAAAATTTGCTGTACATCAAGAAAAATTTAGTTTCTAAGGAACAAAAGGAATCGAATTTAGCCATATCCGTCTCTCGTCCATTTTAATGAAAACTTTAAAAGCTAGAGATTGCTCAAAAATAGTTTTATTTACTGGTAAATCCTTCACATGTAAGGGTATCAGCGCTGCGGCATTCCCTTAGCCCCTCTTCCGCCTTGTTTTGTTTTTTGTTTGGTTTTCCATTTGCTTTGCTTTTCGTACGAATTTTATTCCAAAGTCAAACACGAATCGGCAAACTTTGAACCACTCGAAATCAATTTGGCAAACTTTTGGATTTCGCTCTTGATGATTGAAGTGCACTTTAAAGTTAATTTTATTTTGAATTCTGCGATTTTTTTTTTAACAGAAACACCCAACGAGGTGCTGATAACGCACGCGCATCACATACATCACCTGCATCACGCGGGCAACATCAGCAGCAGCAACAACAACAGCAACAGCTTGTTGCAGCAGCAACATCAGCAGCAACAACAACTGCAACATCAGCAACAGCTACAACAACAACAACAACAGCAGCAGCAGCAACAACAAATGATTGGCAAGCGCGAGGACTCGCCCACAAATACGGAAAGCGGGTTGGATGTGGACAACGAGGACGAGCTCTCCTCGAGCCTCAACAATGGACACGATCTGGGCGACATGGAGCGGCCGCGCAAAGTTCGCAGGTAATCATATAAATACATATAAATATATCTATCTGTCAGAGTCCTTGAACATCCTTGTTAACAAGCCGCTTAGCAGATAAAATCGTATTTGGCCCTTTGTTGGGCCCATTAGAAAGCAACTAAACAATTTCATTGTTATCAACAACATCGACTTACCCTCTCGCTTGTCTGTGTTTTTTTTTTTATGTGTGACTTGCAGATCTCGCACTACGTTTACAACATTTCAATTGCATCAATTGGAGCGCGCCTTTGAGAAGACACAATATCCGGACGTGTTCACAAGGGAGGATCTGGCGATGCGGCTCGACCTGAGCGAAGCACGCGTTCAGGTAAATCAACCAGTTACATTTTTGTTAGATTGCCTCAATTGAGTATTTTTTTCGCTGCTGATTATGTAATTATTTACGGCTTAAGTTATTTACGGGCAGGTCAGCGCACAAAGCTAAGCGGCTTACACTGAGCGAAAAGCCAGGCGCGAAGCTGCCAAAACGATTGGCAGGCAATTTCAAGAGTTTTGCTCTTCCTCAATTTCAAGTGCATTTCGTTTTGGCATGTGCTTAACATAAGTTGAGTACTGATTTAAAAACCAATTCTTTAAGGGGTAAAAGCAAGAGAAAACGATTTGTTTTAAGCACAAAATTTTTATTACAAGCGTTTGCAGGCTTTAAATAAGTTGAATTGTTAAAGAAACCAAAACAAGAGAAAGAGATTTGTTTTAAGCTCAAAGTATTTAAAACAAGCTTTTGTAGGCTTAAAGCAAGTTGAATTCAACTAGTAAACAAGATTTGTTTTAAGCTCAAAGTATGTAAAACAAGCTTGTGTAGGCTTAAAGCAAGTTGAATTCAACTAGAAAACAAGATTTGTTTTAAGCTCAAAGTATGTAAAACAAGCTTTTGTAGGCTTAAAGCAAGTTGAATTCAACTAGTAAACAAGATTTGTTTTAAGCACAAAGTATGAAAATAAGTTGGATACTGATTTGAATATCAATTGCTGAAGATAACAAAAACTAGAAAGCAAGCCCAAAGAATTTAAAACAAGATTTTACATGCTTGAAATAAGCGCAAAATGAGCTCAATTGTATGACAAACTAGCTTCGTTTAAGTCTGACTTAAGTAAGTAAAGACTTCTACTACATCTGATAGAAAACATTAACAAAAAATTCTCAAAATAAGATATTTGTGCTTAACTTAAGAAAGTTTGAACGAGAAATTTAAAACAAAGCTTTATTTAAGCACAAAATATTTGATGAGCGGGTTAACTAAAGAAATTTTGTATTTGAACTCCAAAAAAAAGTGCTTAAATTAAAAGTTTTGAGCTTAGTTGAAGTCATTTCGAGCTGGGTTGACAACAAACTTAGGTTTTTTTTTCGCTAAGTATATTATTTGGGGTGTTTATAGAAATTGTAATTGGCCCAAAAAATCGCTAACAATCAAAGGACTTAATTTGTAAATGGTCTTTTAAACACTTAGTGCACACTTTGTAGGCAAACACACACACACACACACACACACATGGACAGGGACAGGGTCACACGCATAGTTGGGGGTTGCTGCCTTAGGGGTGGCTAAAGGACATTAGATATTGTGATTTTCCGAATGATTACATTTGGCAGGGCGAGAGCCAGAGTTGTTGGGTGTTGGTATTTTTATTAACTCTACTTTTGGGTAAACAATCAAGCACACACACACGCACACACTCGCACACACACTTGGCTACAGACAGGCAATTGGGCTACGATCCTTGTTTCGATCCTTGCGCAATTTGATTTCAGTTGAAATGCTTTCAAGCACTCGAGCTGTCAGTTGACAGATACGAGAGATATTCCCAGCAACAACAACAAAAAAGGAAAGGAATGTAAAACAACTTGACCCAAGCGCCTGGCACTCACCGAGGGATTATCACTCGTCCTCCCTTTCCTCCTTTTTAGTCCACGTTCAACGTTTCACGTTTTGTGTATCCGCTGGCAGATTAAGCGTAATTGGTCATTGATTCACATACGTTAGACGTCATGCTCTCCAGTCCCACTTCACTTCCCGCTTCAATAGTAACAGATTTAGAGCTGTTCGCTTTTTTTTATCTGTTTGTTTTTTTCTAGTATCTGATAGATACTTTGTTGCCGTGTCGCAAGGGGTTGATGAGCGGTCAATTATTTTGGGATTTGCATGAGGCATGTACAAACAGTTCACATTCCCCCCGAAAAACAAATGGGAGTTGTGCTTGACGATTTTTCGATTTATACTTTTTTTTTTAGCGGTAAAAAAAGCATATTTTGTTAAGCGCATTTTGCATGACAAATCAGTCTGTTAATGCTTTTAAGCTCTGCCAGCGAAAAAGAGTTTGAAGAGCTCAAATCTGATGCGTTATGTGAGCTATGAAGAATATTTCCATTTGCCAGACATGTTTTGACAAGATTTCATATATGGCCATATAAAAACTCAGTTTCGATAGATTATTCTAAGGGGAACTATATGAAATGTCCTCCTATACCTGACTGAGGGATGCCCCGAACCTGATTCTATATACACTATTAAATCCCAAATTTGTTTAAAAGAAATCTTAGTAGCAACAAACAAGTAAAAACATGCTTATGCTTCTTTTGCCTTAATCCCACTTTATATATGGCAAATGCAGTCTTGCTTAACTTCGGAGCTTATTGTCCGATCTTTATGAAATTCTCAGGGCATAAATATGGCATAGAAATGCGTGTAGATAGGAACGCCCAAGACTGTTATTCCATAAATACGTCTCTTATAGAGAGGCACTTGCAAGAACTTATCTAAAAAGTGCAATTTTATTCACTCTAGCTCTGATAATGCACGAGTTATGCTCCAGAAATGTTAAGATTCCTTTCTTACATTCTTTTGGACTCAACTTCATTTAGTTATTGTCGAATATTTAATTTTGTAGCTTTATCTTGGCGCTGATCGCACATGTGCGATAAATGTGGTCAGGATATCCGTGAATTCAACTTTAACGAGCAGCTCGTTGGTCGGCTTGGTTGGGCCTGAAAAGTGGCATTAGGTTGTTGGCCAAAGCCGCATTATAATTGCGCAGCTCACAATTAAATTGCGCACAAAATCACAAGGGTTGCACACACACACACATGGAAGGTGGCAAGGGAGGGGGGGGGGGAGGGGTGTGGGGCATGCACAGACACAGGACAATAATTGGCAGCAATTATTGCAAGGAAATCGTTGCTAATTTACTACTCGCTCCGCTGCACGCATTGTTGTTGCAACGAAGGATGCTGTGACGAGTGCGACTGTGTGTGTGTGTGTGTGTGTGTGTGTGTGTGTGTGTGACAGCAGCTAAATACAGGGTGTCTATAATTGCACACTCCTCTTCGAGCCGTGCACAGTTGTCAAGTGATTTCAATTTACAAACAATTAATTTTCTTAATACATGCCAAGACCAAGACGAGACAGCTCTTCCACTGTTCCGGCCCAGGTCGACGGCCGGAAGTGCCACAGTTCCCCCCTCTCCCCCTGTTTCCCTCCTTCCCTTACAGTGAATGCCAGCTACAACCCCTGCGCAAAGTGTCAAAAATGCATGGGGCCAGCCTCGGCCCCCTCCCTCTCTCTCTCACGCCTCGCACTCTCTGCCTGGCGCCAGGACAAATCACAGTTGCACACTTCCGATTGGATGCCATTGTATTTGGCAGACGCAGACTCCGACTCCGACTACGACTACGACTACGACTCCGGCCACGACTCCGATTATGACAACGACTCAGACTCCGACTCAGCTTGGCATTGGGTTTGGTTTTGAGAGACACTTAGAAAAAAAAAACAGCAGCAATTGATTTATTTTTCATGCGTTTATTTTTTAGTACCAAGTAATAACAGAAAATAGTTTTTCAAATTTATTTAAAAGTAGAAACAGAAAAACAGAAAACAGAAATGTGGCAAGTTTTTCTTTAAGGCAAAATGCTAAAAAAAAAATTTTCTTTATATCAGAATTAATTGTTTATTAATCATGAAAGTATTTATATAAAATCAGATTATTCCTATCTAAAAAGTAGAAAATAATACTTAAAAATTAGAAAAAATATTTTCTAAAAAGTGGCCACATTTTTTTATGGAAAGTAGAAAATATTTTCATAAATTGTCAGCCAAAGTGGAAAATATTTTTTAAATATTTATATTTTTAAACAATTTTTTATATATTTTAAATATGAGAAAGTTTATTTTAACTTAAAATTTTTAAGTAACAGAAATTGCTCTAAAACTCTAAGTAAATAAAAATTGTGTATTGTGGGGTGAAAATTTGGCCCTAATAATTCCCTAGATAAATTCAAGAAAAGTTGATCAATTTTACAGATTTTCCGTGAAGGAAATGGGAAAAGATGCAAATAGTATATATATATATTTTTTAATTTAATTTAATCTTATTTCAACTTTTTTAAATATGAGAAAATATCTATTAAGGAACAGAAATTGCTTTAAACTAAAAAAAAATTGTTCCACTATGTGCTTAGTTTTTTTTTTGAGTGTATGCAGGGCAATGCTAGGCATTTGATGAGCTCTTTGCGTTGGGCTTCACACCTTGTTTTGGGGCCAATTGCAAAAGACGTTGGCGAGGATTTGCATATGAAACTGTTAAACTGCAACTTTTGTCCATTTTGTGTTGCAGGTGTGGTTCCAAAATCGGCGCGCCAAATGGCGTAAACGTGAGAAGTTTATGAATCAGGACAAGGCCGGCTATCTGCTGCCCGACCAAGGTAAGCAAATTACCAAATTGCGTGTGCAACATAATTAGAAATGTGTCGACGCCCAAATCTAATGCTCTCCCCCCCCTTTCGCTTTCTCTCCTTCCCCGCAGGTCTGCCGGAGTTTCCGCTGGGCATACCGCTGCCGCCGCACGGCCTGCCCGGGCATCCGGGCGGTCTGCCCGCCGAGTTTTGGCCGCCGCACTTTGCGCTGCATCAGCACTTCAATCCGGGCCTGCTGCCGCAGCAGCTGATGCCGCCCCACTACAAGCTGCCCAACTTCCATACGCTGCTCTCCCAGTATATGGGCCTCAGCAATTTGAACGGCATCTTTGGCGCCGGCGCCGCCGCAGCGGCTGCGGCTGCCGCCTCCGCCGGCTACCCGCAGAATCTGTCGCTGCATCCGTCGTCGTCGGCGCAGGTGAGTCCGCCGTGCAGCAACAGCAGTCCGCGCGAGAGCCCCAACTCGCTGGCGCCCCACCAGCTGGCGCATGGCGCCACCACGCTCATCTCTGGCGACCTGACGCTCACCTCGACGGCGGCGCAGTCGCCGCGCAGCGCCAACGGCGGCAGCAGCAACGCCTCCACGCCCGTCTCCGTGGTAACCAAGAGCGAAGACTGAACTGAACCAGCGGCAGAGAATTAAACCGGCTCGACGCTCGAATTCGCAAACATGAATTCCCCCCCTTGTGGTGATATAATGGACGGATTGTGCACATGTATATATATATATATAGCATAGCCAATAAGTGAATAAGGAAATGGAACTTTCTGTTTGTGTTGCAAATAAGTATTTCCACAAATATTGCCTACTTATAAGAAACTAATCTTTAATTAACTGCTGCAAGTGTCATAGAAACTAGTTAATACGAATGTGTAAATTAAAAATAATCTTAAGAAAACAAATAAATCAAACTCAAGAAAACTGCGTTTAAACTAATTCAAATGAAGATAAGTTAGGGCTAGTTCAAAATATAGAAGATATATAGATATATAGAATATAAAGAAGATTTATCTGTGGAATTTCGAAGTCTTAACAGTTAGAGTTAGGGTTAAGGAGTTGTGATATTCTATTGAGATAAATTGGAAAGAATCATTATATTATCTCAGATTAAATACCATTATAGTGGTATTTAATAGATACTATATACAATAGAGTTAGGGATAAGGTATAGATCTATAATGAGAAAATCAGAAAGAAAAGTTGCCTCAGATCAAATATCTATAAAAAAAGTATGGGGCATATATTTTGCGAATCTAACAGTACTTCCCATAGATTAAAAGCATCGATATTATATGGTATATTGACGATATATAGGTATATTTGTAGAGTCGGAATATATAGATATAATAATTTGTGGTACTTAAGTATAGAGTTGGGGATAAGGAATAGATCTATATGGAGAAAAAAAGGAAAGGAAATCGAACTTGGAGATTACATACCCTTCCCAGATACCAAATTGGTATAAAGATAAAGAAGTTATATACGTAGATATCTCTATGAATCAGTCAGTCAGTCAGTAAGGACAATACAGTTGTATATATAGAGATAAGTTATGCATTTTTGGAGCCATATATATATCCTTTATACAACTCAAATAATTTCTTGGCAATAGTTCCTAAGAAGAACAAATTATGGACTCAATTTTTTTACTTCCCACGGCAGCTATAAGAGAGGGTAGTGCGTTCCGACCTACTCCGATATATATGTGCAGCCTATAAAAATCAATAGATCTATGCCAGGTTTCAATGAGATCGCTTGAAACTCAGAGACTAGCATGGATAGAAACAGATCGACGGACCTGGCTATCTAGCCCAGGCTGTTGATACTAATTAAGAAGATATACTTTACTCTACGTTTCTAGGCTAAAACTAGGGCTTAACTAGAGATATATTTTTTTGCAGTGTATATTTTGTGCAGTCTTTCTCTTTAGAGTTCTCTTGAATACTTGTTTGACTGATTTCGGTTCATTGCCCTCTCAAGATCTGCGAACATTTGCGCAATCGAAGCGCAAAATTAACAATTCATCAAAGTAACACATAATCTGGATGCCTTTTATAAATAGTTGTATACAAGCTGTCGACCTTTTTTGATGCTCAGCAAGTCAAGGGAACTGATCTTGCCGAGCCGAGGCCGAAGCTGGCCGATAAATGGAATGGAATGTAACAACCCCGACAATGCATCAGTGCGTCCCGCAGCTCGGCGCATTCAAGAAGAAGCAGTAGTTGAAATAAAATAATAATCTTGATATTATGTCAAATTGCGAGCGGAAAGAGAATGTTGCGCACATGTCCAGAGAAGACGAGTCGCATCGAAGTCGAAGTCGAATCCGAAGAATGCCTGAAATCGCATTGTGAGCCGCAGACAGCGCAGACAGGAAACGGCAGCCGCTCGCGAAGGATGTGAGCCAAAGGATTTGCACAAATTTCAAGTGCGGCTGCAAACCAATTGAACCTAAACGACGTACCCCGAACCTCGGCTCACCTCTCTTTTGTGTGCCCGGGCCCGGCCGCATGCGGAGCTAAATGCTGTATTGATATCTCGTAATTTGTGCCATAATTACTTTTTAATAATTCTGTGGCGCCACAGGACGTCGCATTGTGTGTGCAACGGACTTAAATTTAATAAAATCGCCGTCAAGTTTTCTGCTGCTGCTGCTGCTGTTGCTGCTGCTTTTGGGTTGCAATTTGATTACACTTACCATTCTGTGGGGTCAAAATTAAATTCCCTGCACAAATAATATAACAGCAGCATCATCATAATCATCATCATCATTGTCGTAATGAGCGAAATGCGCGACTTAACGGATTTGTCACTGACAAATGCGGCAAGTCGAGGACCAGCCCACAAAGGCGGCCCAGTCAGCGTTGTCAAAGGAGCTTTCATAAAACTCATATGCAAATGCCTTTTGTGGGCGCGGGAGCGCAAAAGACAGCCAACCTGCAACTCGTTATACTCTGTCTGGCCAGGCTGTTATGCCATTTAAATATGACTTTATCTCAGAAAAGGAAGCATATCTTATCAGACATAAGCATTTGAATAACATTCGTTTAAGTACCTGGAGAGTCTAAAAGACAAATAAGTATAAAACAACATTCATTATCATTATCATTTTTATTAGCAAAATAATTTGCAATTCCATTGGCATTAGCAATAGCATTATCATTATCATTAGAGCTATCATCAATCACTATCATTAGCATTAGCATTAGCTATTCATTGGCATTAGCTTAAGTCTTAGATGTAGCATAATCATTGACATTACTATTAGCATTAGCATTGACATATGCATTGGCATTTGCATCATCATTCGAATTATCGATAGTATTATCATTAGCAATAGCATTGGCATTCGCAATAACATTAGAATTGGCATTTGCATTAGCATTATTATTATCATCATTAAGCATTACCATTAACATCAGCATTCGCATTATCATTATCATTAGCATTAGCATTAGCATTAGCATTAGCATTAGCATTAGCATTAGCATTAGCATTAGCATTAGCATTAGCATGAGCATGAGCATGAGCATTAGCATTAGCATTAGCATAACCATTAGCATTAGCATTAGCATTAGCATTAGCATTAGCATTAGCATTAGCATTAGCATTAGCATTAGCATTAGCATTAGCATTAGCATTACCATTAGCATTAGCATTAGCATTAGCATTAGCATTAGCATTAATCATTATCATTATCATTATCAATGAAAGAAGCGTATTCAACTGTCGCTATTGCCATGTCACATTTTATCTTGTTTCTATCAACGAAAATTCAATAAGTTGAAGTAGATCTTTTATTTGTGCAAGTGTTTGGCCAAGCTGGGGAGCGGGCCCCGTCCAAATGTCCTTGTGTTCGTGTGTGTGTGTGTGTGTGTGTGTGTGCAAGGAATTTCATTCAGTGTGCAAATGCAGCGCGGTACTCTGCGGGCTATAAATATATGAAATTTATCAAGTGGCCTTTTGAGTTTCGTATTTTTTTTTGGCTCTATGAAATTGAGTGTCGAGTGTCGCCTCCGTCTCGCTCCTGCTTTTGTGTGTGTGTGTGTGTGTGTGTGTGCTGTATTTGCATTCAGCTCAGCAGCCAGCAGCCAGTTTCACCTTGTAAATGTATCTCAGTTTCGGTATGTGTGTGAGTGTGTGTGTGTGAGTGTGTGTTTGTATCAAACATAATCAAGCACATTGCCATTTTGCTTGCAGTTTTATGAACCTCTTCAGAGGCCGAACAATGAAATGAAAATCAATTTTGGGACGACACTTGAGCTCGAGCGCATTAAAATGGCAACAGTTATACTTGCAGTTACCTAGAGAGGAGGGAGGGGGGAGGTGGGGGCAGAGAAGGGGGCGGGACAGGGCAGGCGTTGTGGGACATACACTTGAAAGGCTGCCCACATTTTGACGAGCTGGCCGTGTAATGAGCGCAACTGTTGACGGCAACCGAGAGAGAGAGAGAGAGAGATGGAGAGAGAGGGGAAGAGAGAGGGAGGATGAGAGAGTGGAAAACTGAATACAACGGTAATTAAACAAGTTAAATCCGCTCAACAGATGCTCAAGTCAGATTTCATTTCATTTCAGTCCGCTTGTCGTCCTGCACAACCTCCAGCCTGTGTTCAACACATCATCATCATCATCATCATTGTCATTATCATTATCATTATCATTAGCAGCAGCATCGTCATCAGGCGCATCATTTGTGGCGCACTTAAAAAATTATTTAATTCATCAAAAAGTTGTCAGCGCAAAAGTAATTATGCCGCGCTTGTCTCTTGGCCCATTGTTGTGGGCGCGGCTGAAGGAGGCGCGCCTAATGAGCGCCATTTTGTTTACGGCTGCCATAGCGCCAGGATAATTATGGTAATTTGCGACGACTTGAGACGCTGCCGCTGCCTACGCAGAGTATCGCATGACACGACGACGACGACGACGATCGCGAAGCGAGGATCACCGCAACAGTTTCCGACAGGATATAGTATGCGTGCCCGTATACCCTGTAAGCATGTTGGCGACAGTCGCAATCCGATACCCGATACTTTTTACTTGTAACATTTCAAAGCGAGCCGCAAGGATCTGATCCTTGGCGGCGTTGAAAGTGAAGTGAAGTTTTCCTTTTTGTGCTGACTTTCAATGAGCTAAGCTGCGCCTTATTTATCGCTCGCAGCAGCTGAGCAGACTGATCCTGCCCGTTCGTCCTTAAGTGTCCTTGTGATTAAAGAATGAGCAGCGGCAGCCGAGTTGCTTTTGTTTATCGTTTTGCCAAAATGGTTTCATGCCTGATTTGTCAAACGATTTGTTATTTATCTGTGTTCTGGCCAACAGTACTTGGCAGGATCTCAGGTAGACCTGGTCCAGTCTGTACAGCTGCCTCTCCTCCTTCTGCTCCTGCTGCTGCTGCTGGGCAATTGTGCAGTTAATTGTGTCCTCATTAGCCAATGGTCGCCTCGCATCTCCACGCACATAATTGACGACATTTTATTTATTTTCTTACCTTTCTTTTGTTCGCAGGGCAGTTCTTTCTAAAGGTTCTGCTTTAAGGCTTCAGCTTGGCTGGTTTGTGCATTTTGATATTGATACTCTTGTAATGGATATAGGCAAAGATAAAGATAAAGATTCTTTACGAGTTGCCATGAAACATGATTTTTTTGCGGGTGGATTTAAAATTAAATAAAAGTAACTTGTAATGGATTCAGTCTATCAAATGATATATTTTATATTTAAATTTAATTAAATTAAATACATTTTTTTTTTATTATTTTATATATTTAATATTTCAAAGAGAGAGATTTGAGATGAGATTTAAATAAAAGTAACTTGTAATGGATCTAATCTATCAAATGATATATTTTATACTTAAATTTAAATTAAATAAATTATTTTTTATTATTTTATATATTTTATATTTAAAAAAGTAAGAGGCTCTTTAATATTTGAGATGAGATTTAAACTAATGAAGCTAGTTTCTTACATTCCAAATTTCAATTCTAGTTTCCAGCTAAAACTCAGTTGCTTTTTTCACAGTTAAAATAACTTTACCAGGATCTTATCCCATCAATTTAAATACAATTCGCAATCCCATTTGTAATAAGCTCCATATTAAGAATCAAATGGAGAGCATTGGTAATAATACGAAATAAAACCCCAAAACCCTTTTCTGCCGACCCAGACCCAGACCCAGAACGGGCAATAAAAACTGGGCCTGCATCGTCAAGCTGTGCCTATTTATAATGCTAATAAATTAAATAAACAAACAAATATATCAAAAAAGCACACGAACGAGTATTAAATAAAGTGACAACAAAAACGAACAAAAAAAAACAAAAACAAAATACTATTAAATTAAGTTAATCAAATGTGTGCGCTGTGAAATTGAGCAGCTGCTGCCGGTAAATGATGGCAAGCCAGGCTGGTGTAGGTGTGTGTGTGTGAGAGTGTGTGTGTGTGTGAGTGTGTGTTGGCAAATACACCTTGCCACTAGGCATTCATTCAAAATACAACCACAGGCTCATAAATAATATTAATAAAGAAAAAAAAGCAGCAACAATAGTTCGAGTGCGAGTTTTTGGTGGGGTTAGTGTGTGTAGGTGTGTGCTGTGTGTGTGTGTGTGTGTGCTGTGTGTGTGTGTGTATGGTGTGTGTGTTTGTGCTGTGTATATGTGTGTGTGCTCTGTGTCATTGCTGTTAAACTTTGTTTACATTTTGTTTATTCAACGACGCGGAAAACTAGTGACAAGCACACACACACCCGCACACACACACACACCCGCACAAACACACACTCGCCCCTTGTGAAGCGTGTTATAAACTATCAAGTCACACCTGACTGAGAATTCACTACCCCCTTTATGTCGGCCCCCTTTTTCCTAGTCCTACCAAAAAGCGCGCAAATAAGTATATTTGATTTTAATTAAATTTCCGTAACTTTTGTCGCAATTTGTAAACTGTTTCTGTTGCCTCGGCCTCTGCCTCTGCCTCTGCCTCGGCCTCTGCCTCCTTCTCGGCTGGCGTGTTAGTTGTTGTCGCCTTTCGGTTTGTTTGTTTTAGCCAAGTTTCTCGTTGCGTTTTATTAATTGCCAGGTGAGCGCAGCTCGACAGGTGTTGCTGATGACTTTCCTGTGATTTGGATATGTTTATGCATTTCTTTTACACATTACTATTTTTTGCTTCCTTCTTTTTTGCGCCCCGATGAGCCTCAGACGTCCTCGTTGTAGTACTGCTTTAAGCGAAAACTTTCCGGCTGGCCCAATTCGTGGCAGGTCTCCTTGATGTTGTCCAACTCCTGCAGCAGCTGAGGCGGCGAGCGGGCCAAATATGTGCGCTCTGTGGATCCGAGAAATATCAAAAAATCATCAGTTTACAAAAATTGTGCATTAAAATAAATTCGTATAAGAAATATTAATTAATTATTTTAATTATTGATATTATTATTTTTATTATTATTAGTATTATTATAAGTATTATTATTAGTGTTATTATAATTAGTAGTTTTATTAGTAGTATTATTAATATTATTAGTATAAGTATTAGTATTAGTATTAGTATAAGTATTAGTATTATTATTAGTATTAGTATTAGTATTAGTATAAGTATTAGTATTAGTATTAGTAATATTATTAGTATTAGTATTAGTATTAGTAATATTATTAGTATTAATATAAGTATTAGTATTATTATGAGTATTATTATTAGTATTAGTATTATTATTAGTATTATTATTAGTATTAGTATTAGTATTAGTAATATTATTAGTATTAGTATTAGTATTCGTATTATTATGAGTATTATTATTAGTATTAGTATTATTATTAGTATTAGTATTAGTATTAGTATTAGTATTATTATTAGTATTATTATTAGTATTATTATTAGTATTATTATTAGTATTAGTATTATTATTAGTATTAGTATTATTATTATTATTATTAGTATTATTATTATTATTATTATTATTATTATTATTATTATTATTATTATTATTATTTTTATTATTATTATTTATTATTATTATTATTATTATTATTATTATTATTATTATTTTTATTATTACTATTATTATTATTATTTTTATTATTATTATTATTATTATTATTATTAGTATTTTTATTGGTATTATTATAAGCCGTACATAAAATATTTATTTCTTATATTAATATTTTTTATACTTGCCTAGTTCGCTGGATATGTGATTGATTGAGGCATTTAGACGCCATTCATCGTCGGCGAAGGGCATTTTGTCTAAACCAAAAAACGGAGAATTTACGTCTTCAACTCGAGCTGTGAGCTGTGAATTTTGAATTTTGAAAATGAGAACTGGGCTATGCTAAAGGCAAGGCCTGCCTGGAACTAGCACCGAATGTGAAGCATGCCGCATCGATTTCTAGGTCGAGATTGTAGTCAATTCTAGCAGAGCGCAATTGGCCCAATTATTACGCCTGATTTAATAAACTCAATGAAACTCTTAACTGCGCTAAGTGCCCGCTAATCGAGAGAGAGAAAAGGGGGGAGGAGAGAGGGAGAGCGAGTGTGAGAATGGCCATAAAATTGTTATGCGACAGAAAGCACATCAAACGAATTTGATGACAATTGAAGCTGCGCGTCCTTTTCACCATTTTCCGACTGTCAGATAGACGCGCAGGCAGACTTTCTGCCTTTATCGTCCTTCGTCCTTCGTCCTGCTGCTGCTCATTCGCGCTAACTGCGGAAGCCGGAAACGCGCCGCAAATTGCAAAGTTTGAGCAGCGACAGTCGCATTGTTGCTGCCGCTGCTGTCGCCGCCTTCTTCTTTGGCAAATTAATTTTATTTCACTTTTTTATACTTCTATATCTTTTTTGATCTGCTTGCGTAGGCATGACAAAATGCCAATTGTGCTCAATTGGGTAAACTGACGCTGGAAATTGACAGCAATTTTCTTTTCACTTTTCGCATTTCCTATGATTATGCGACGATTATAATAAATGCGAATTTCCTTGCCCATTTCCTTAGCTGTGGCTATAAATCTGCCAGCTCTTCAGCCACTTTGCAAAGCAATCGAATTGAGTTCTAGAGGCGTGGCCGGGTCAGGCATTCTGTGATAGAGTGAGTCTAATGCGTGCACATCTCGATTAAATTTGTATTACAAAAGTATCTTTGTTTAAGTTCGATTAATCTTCAGTCTTTTCAAGATGGGACCTCATTTATCCAGGCATATTCACAATATTTCAAATACAAACGTAACTTTGGAATAGAAAGGTATCTGTGAAAAGCATATGTATACCATATCTTGAATAGATTCTAAGTGGGACTTCCTTTATCCAAGTCTTACAATTTTTGAGATACAAAAGTATCTTTTATATAGCACTATTCTTTAAGAAATCATCCTCTATGTTCAGTTTTTAAGTATCTTTGAGATACAAAAGTATCTTTTATAGACAAATGTATCTTTTATAAATAAATATATCTGTGGTAAGCAAAAGTCATATGAAATATTTTGAAATACAAATGTATCTTTGAGATACAATAGTATCTTTGAGATACAAAAGTATCTGTAGTAAGTAAAGCCATATCAAATATTTTGGGATACAAAAGTATCTTTGAGATACAAAAGTATCTTTGAGATACAAATGTATCTTTGAGATACAAAAGTATTTGTAGTTAGCAGATCCAAAAGAATCTGTAGTAAGCAAGCCTGGCATAAATAATTGTAAGAAATCTAAACATATCGCAATATGTCATCGAGTATCTGTGATTCGTGGCTGGAAGCTAGTTTACAGGTCATCTGCCAGTCACGCACACCCCACACTGGATCACTCGTGCCTGCTGTTGTTTGTTTCTGTGGCTGTCAACACACACATGAATTCATAATTCGATGAGCGGAGCCATTTTGCCGTACAGATTTTCTGCTCAACCGCCTGCCAACTGCCAATGCGAATGTCAAACTTGCTGTTGTTAGCGCTGCCATCAACAATGTCCTTTCAAGGACGCAGGACACAGAAAAAAAACAACGGTAAAATTCAAGTGCAAAGCACTTAAAAAATACACAGATAATACACTCAGGCCGGAGTGTGTGAAATGCAGTGCCATTTGTCACAAATTAGCAACCATTTAGAGTTAAATCAGGCGCATAATTATTTTTCCAACTCTATGCAGAGACACCTATCCGTGCGCTGGGCAGGTATTAGCCAAAAAGGTGTCATGTGCGTGTGTGCGAGTGTGTGTGAGTAGCGCACAATGGGTGCATGTGTGCGTGTGTGCGTGTGTGTGGGATTTCGGGCTGTCGGATTGTCGCCGCAATTGTTGCAATTTGTTGGCTCTTGTCGCCTTTTCAGCCGGCGGCTTATTCAAATGTCGCACATAGCTGTTAAATAGACACATTACTCGCACTAATTTGTGGGCACTTTGGCTAGCATAATGGCCAGATTTAACACACACACGCACACACGCACACGCACGCACTCGAGCTGAAGTGTTCTTAAGTCTAATTTGGCCGAAACTATTCAAGTGGCCAAAGAACTCGGTTAAGTTGACCAGCTCAGCTCTCGGTTTCTTGGCCACGCTGAGATTGTTCGATTTTTAAAATCCATTTTTGGCCTGCTTTTTTGTGGCCCGAACAACCCCTGTGCGCAGGTCCTGTGCAGGTCCAGTCGATTAGACTCAATTAGCGCGCGATTATAATGGCATTTTGCATGCCTCCCCCCCGCTGCCCTCACCTCCCCCCGCCCCTCCGCCTCACACTCGCAACGGTTTAAAGTCATTGCAGAAATTTGCACATAAATTGCGTAAAGTGCAATTTGTTTTTTTCAGCCCTAACACGTTTACACAGCACGCGGACGAGAGCCTCAGCTGAGCGGGTGTGGGCACACACACACACACACACACACACGCTCACACAGACAAATGCCAATCACCCCCATTTGATGCACCCCCTTTTGTGTGTGTGTGTGCAGTTGAATGGGTTCCGCTTGTATTATTTGGTCAGCGCACATTGTCAGCCCAATTTCACACAAAAAATGCAATCAAATGTGACGCTTTTATTATTCTTGCGATTCTCGATTCTCGAATCTCTCTCGTCGCCCAAATTGGAGTGGGCCAAATTGAAATCAATCAAATTAAATCGCCTTGTTCGCGCAATTTTATGCAGTCTGCCTTTATCGCTCAATATGAAACAGAAAAAGGGGTTTTTCCCCCTCTAAAGATTGATAATCGCCCTATGGAATATACGAGTTAATAACTTGGTAATATTCATGGCATTAATAAGTCCTATAAGCATTTCACTTATCGCTAAATAATTGACGATTTTTCTTTTGCATATCGCCTATTTATCGCTTTCTTATCTTCCAACTGAAAGATGTAAGTAGCTAGCTTAGATAAACGAAGTTTATTTATAAAATATTTGATTAAGAGTGTTAATTGTGGGGAGGGATTTCATATCTGAATAAGCTTTTTTCTTTCATATCGCTTTTCTATCGCTTTCTTATCTCCCAACTGAGAAGCCACTAGCTATCTAACTTAGATATACGAAAAGATTTGACTATGACTTATACTTATATCCCCTGCAAAGACTTCATACCTGACAACGCTTTTTTTTTTTCATATCGCTTTCTTATCGCTTTCTTAACATCCAGGTAAGACAAGATAAGCGACAAGCTAACTAGCCTAAATATACGAATATAATATATAATATATATAAGATCTGGAAATTGCAATCTGCATTGTCAATGCATTTTCATATTTCATATCTAATCAAGCTCTTTCTTTCATATCGCTTTTGTATCGCTTTCATATCCTCCAACTGAAAATGCGACTAGCTAGCTTAGATATACGAAGTTGATATGTAAAAGATCAGACTACGATTTACATATTTGACAGCTCTCTTTCTTTCATATCACTTTTGTATCGCTCAATATATTTCAGTGCATATCGCTTTTGTATCGCTTTCTTATCTTCCATCTGCAAAGGCGACTAGCTCGATAGCTTAGATATATTGTCATAACATCTTAGGGCAGTTAACCTCTAGGCATTCGAAATGCTTTATCGTGCATATCGCTTTCCTATCGCTTTCTTATCTTCCATCTGAAAAAGCGACTTGCTCTTTAGCTTAGATATACGAACATAACATCTAAGTGCAATTTAACTCTAAGCATATAAAATATGCGGTTTTGAACAAGTTTTAAGTCTCAGGAGTACTTTGAATACGCTTGAGTGAATACAAGTTCTGAGTTTTTTTTTTCTCATTTTTGGTGGCATCGATAATAATTGAAGTGAAAACAATGTGTGTGCGATGGCGTGTGTGCGTGTGCGATTGTGTATGTTTGTGTGTGTGTGCGTGCGTGTGTGTGTATGAGGCGGTCGCAAAGCTTCTTGAAGAACTTGATGCCCTCCTCATTGTGCTTTGTGCCGCGCCAGTCATAAACTAATTGACCATATGGGCCGTTCTCTGTGTGGCATACTTGAAAACGGGCGAACGGGTGGAAACGTGCGGAAACGTGTGGAAACGGGGGGAAACGGAGGGAAACGGTGGACAACGAGTGTATTTGTGCTCTTTATTATGAATTTCAAATCGAATTTGTATGGAAATTAAAAAAAAAAAAACAAAACTGAAAATTGCATTATTTCCGACGTGGCCCGTTTATTGTGCGCGTGTTTATTTTTGTTTTTGTGCAAATTGATTAGTGGGCCGAAACTTTTTGGGGTTGTCGCTGGGCCGTACGATGGGCTGGCTCTGCATTTGGATTTGGCTTTGACAACGACTCCGACTCCGACTCCGATTCCGACTTTGACTTTGACTTTGCGCATTGTTGTGCAGCGCCCTGTAAAGTGATTCGCTTGAGAAAATGTGTCAGCCGCCGAGTCGAGTCGAGCCAGCGACCAGCAAATTTGCGCCCATTTTAGCCATCATTTTTATTTGTTTTTTTTTTTCTGGCCAACTGCCAGAATTCGCGCCCATTAATTGCCCATCGTCTGCAGTTGCCAGATGCACAATTTTCATTCATGAAGATCGAGCTCTAACGTTGACAAACTGTCTGTGTGTGTGTATATTCCCTGCGGCATTTGTTGCAGCCACAATTTCACTTTTTGTTCTCAAGATTGATCGTAATGCCAGCTCTTGGGCATTTTGTAATTTGTCTGCTTTGCATTCGGTGCATTATATAGCCGACAATTTGTATAATCTGTTGTCAAAATTGTCAGCTTGTTAATGCCCTGTAATTGAAATTATATGGGGTATGCTTGGACCTAGCTAGGGAGTTCAGCATTATGTCAGCTCTTCTTCTTTAATTCTTTAATAAATTCTACTTTTTGTTGTACACTATTCTTGAACTGCTTGCAGGGTATTTCTTATAGTCGTCTAGGCCTGTCAAACTCGCTATACTCTTTTCTAGCTAGTTAAATATGTCAACTCTTCATAATGCAAAAGAAATATTCGAAATTATTTTAATATATCAAAGTTGTTGTTAAGAGCTTCTAGCAATTCCTGAACTGCTTGCAGGGTATTTCCCATAGTCGTCTAGCCCTGCCCTAAGTCTTTGCTAGCTAGTTAGACAATATATCAGATCCTTAGAATGCAATAGACATATACTTTTATTATACTTATATGTATTTTATATATGTTTTATATATATTATACATGTATACCAATATCTGAAAAGGATATGCAGGGTATATCGTAGTCGTCTAGCCCTCTCTTAAGTGTCAAATCCTTAGCTTAGCTAGTTAAGCGTTATATCAGATCCGTAGAATGTTAAATATAGATTATATATTTATTATCTAAATTATTCAATTTATAATCCGTTTGCAGGGTATTTCTCATAGTCGTCTAGCCCGATTTCAAGCTCTATAAGCCTTGCAAGTTAGTTAAGCGAGATTTTAGATCCTTTATAGGCAAAAGACATATTATTTATTTATTCCTATATATGCCACAGATAAATATGCATTGTCTCAACCGCTTGCAGGGTATTTGTCACAGTCGTCTAGCCCTGACCAACTTGTTCATCTAACCGAAAATTCAAATGCTTTGATCTTAGCCATGTTCTGGGCGACGTTTGCTCCGTTCCGAGCGATCTGCGTCATGGCCTATCGAGTTACTCTTCCTCAGATTGGACTGTGCATAAACAAATGCTATTTCTCGATATGCTTTTGGCTTTGGAATGCCGCTAGTCTCGTCTAAAAATATCCAAAAAGAACATTTGGAATTTTCAAATACACATTCTGTGGGGGGGGGGGGAAAGCATTTCGAAAATATTTTTGGCCATGATTAGGCAATCGAGCAGAAAGCTCTAGAAAAGCATTGGGAAATATGAAACGCAACCGGCTGGAAAAGCTTTCCCACTCGACTTGCCTGGGAAAATGGAAATCCCAAAAACATTCTCTAGGAGAACGGAGATCAGGCAGCAACAGGCAGCTCTCTCTGTCGTACCCTGCCCCGCCCCCTCCCCCTCCCCCTTCGTATGAAAATCGATTCGATTTTTAGAAAAGAATTAAATCTAAAAAATCGTTTTTATTTATAAATAATTATAAATTCTTTTGTTTTTAATTAAAATTACATTCATGCGATCATTTTATATTTCGTAGCAATAGACCCCATTTAGGCTATTGAAGGATGTTCTATACAAAACAAGAGGCTGGCGGTTCTTAATAAAATAATCAGATGGAGATAACATTGATGAAAACACAGAAAATAAACAATTAAATGGGGTTCGTTTTCATTACAAAGTGTGTGTTCAGTCAGTACAAAAAATAATCGGGAACCAAATAAGATGATGACACATTGGTTAAATGACATTCAAAAACAGATGGCATCTCGGATCTTCGGAGATGTCTTTGATGTTCTTCTTCTTGTTGTTGGATTGCGTGTATGCAGAGCAGACCCATAGCCAGGCATAGTACAAGGCATGGGCCACTAGGCAGACGCTGGAGATGATTGGCAAGTAAATGCTTAGAAGCACTTGCGGTGGACAATGCCGGGGCCGGACTCGTCGTATTCCTCCTTGGAGATCCACATCTGCTGGAAGGTGGACAGGGAAGCCAGAATGGAGCCACCGATCCATACGGAGTATTTGCGCTCTGGGGGAGCAATGATCTTGATCTTGATGGTGGATGGGGCCAGGGAGGTGATTTCCTTCTGCATACGATCGGCAATACCGGGGTACATGGTGGTGCCACCAGACATGACAATGTTGGCATACAGATCCTTACGGATATCCACATCGCACTTCATGATCGAGTTGTAGACGGTCTCGTGGATACCGCACGATTCCATACCCAGGAATGAGGGCTGGAACAGGGACTCGGGGCAGCGGAAACGCTCGTTGCCGATGGTGATCACCTGACCGTCGGGAAGTTCATAGGACTTCTCCAGGGAGGTGGAGGCGGCAGCGGTGGCCATCTCCTGCTCGAAGTCGAGGGCAACATAGCACAGCTTCTCCTTGATGTCGCGAACGATTTCACGCTCAGCGGTGGTGGTGAAAGAGTAGCCACGCTCGGTGAGGATCTTCATCAGGTAGTCGGTCAAATCGCGACCAGCCAAATCCAGACGGAGGATGGCATGGGGCAGGGCATAACCTTCATAGATGGGCACGGTGTGGGAGACACCATCACCGGAATCCAGAACGATACCGGTGGTACGACCGGAGGCGTACAGGGAGAGCACAGCCTGGATGGCGACATACATGGCTGGCGAGTTGAAGGTCTCAAACATGATCTGGGTCATCTTCTCGCGGTTAGCCTTGGGGTTCAGGGGTGCTTCAGTCAGCAGGACTGGGTGCTCCTCGGGGGCAACACGCAGCTCATTGTAGAAGGTGTGATGCCAGATCTTCTCCATATCATCCCAGTTGGTGATGATACCGTGCTCAATTGGGTATTTCAGGGTGAGGATACCTCTCTTGGACTGAGCCTCATCACCGACATACGAGTCCTTCTGGCCCATACCGACCATCACACCCTGATGACGTGGACGACCGACAATTGAGGGGAAGACGGCACGGGGTGCGTCATCACCGGCGAAACCGGCCTTGCACATACCGGAGCCTGCATAGCAAAGACACAAACCAAACGTCCGTTAGCAACAAAAAAAAAACGACAAATCAAAGCGACCCCAAACGCATAGAGTACTTCGTGGGAAATTTCCCAAAAAAAAATATGTGAGAAAATTTCCAAGTGAACAAATTTAGGGCAAAGAGCACTAGAAATGTGCTCAAGGGAAATTTCTTGAAATCTTTGGAATTTTCTATTTCAATTCTTTTGGGGAATGTGTTGGATAATATGTGTATCTCTCAGGAAATTGTTATTGAGAAACTATCTTTGGATTTTTCAGTGGGAATATAGAAAAGGGAAGTTTTTTCCATCTCGAAAATATCACAATTCTTGTGGGGAATGTGTTGGAAAATATTTGTATATTTTAATGTTTGTTCGGGAAATTGTTATTGAGAAAATTTGCAAATTAGCTTTGCTCAAGTTTTGATAATGCACAAATATTGTGTCTGCTATCATTGGAATTTCTCGTGAATTGTTGCACTTTTGAACACTGCACTGATTGATCCTTGAAAATATAATCCACATATAAAGTGTATAATCCGTTTCTCTATCCGTTAATAGCTGTCCAGCTATCTATTTTCTTTGATTTGATTTGATTTGATTTCTTTTTTTTCTGGTATACGCACCATTGTCAACGACCAAAGCAGCAACCTCATCGTCACACATTTTGTCTGGGGTTTGTTTGTATTACGGTACCACGGGTGAATTTAAATCAAGAAATACGGCAATGTGTACGCTTTGGAACACAACTGACTGACTAACGTATCCCCGCGTTGGTACTCGGATTTTATACCAGCAGCGATTTGTCTTGGCGTTCAAGAAAACTGAACATCGTCACAGCCGCTGGGCCCCCGCCAGCTCCCCTCGCAGCCCCTGTACGGGCCATCAGCAGCATAGCATCAAAAGCAATACCAACAGAACAACAACAACAACAACAACAACACAAACATAGGCTAGAGATATTCATGCAGACACAGCTACAAATACAGCAACACATGCTCGCTCATGGATATCTGCGCCCACCTTCGGCAACGGCAGCGACGCCTAAAAATAGATCCTTAGTATAGGGGGGGCCGCCTTTGGACAAATGCTGGTGGCGCGAGCGAGAGAGCATGCCAGAACACGAGCGCGCAACAAAGCAGTTCGGCATGATCGAGCATGCAGATCGCAATCGGGCGGCGCCTTCGTGTGAACGTACGAAACGAAACGTCTGGCCGAAGCAGAGTTGCCTGCCCAGAGTCCAAAAGTGCCGTATAAGGCAAGGCTGCTGCTCCAGCGTGCTCGCTCTCGCTCTCGCTCTCACGCGCTCTCACATGCTCTGCTGCTGCTGTCGCTGCCGCTGCCTGTGCGGGTGTGCGTGAGAGCGCACATATTCGGCTGCTGATGCTCGCCTTTCTTTCTTCTTTTCGTTTGCTGCTGCTACTTGTTTTTTTCTATATTTTTTTTTTTAGGTCGTGGGGGGATTTAGAAAATTAATTTCGTTTGCCTCGTTCCCATTTACGCGCGCCCTCTCACCCCCGCTCCCAGTTGTGTTGCCTATTCTCTAATTTTTCTTGGTTTTCATAACTTTCGTGTTTTTCGTATGTCGTAATAAATTCATTTTCTATTTTCGATATTTCACATCTCAATCGCACAGCTCACATCTCGCGGCTCGCAGCTCGCAGCTCGAATCTCTCGCGCACGTTTGCACCTTCAATGAAAAATTCCACGGTTCGCACTTCTATTTTTGGTCATATTTCCCAGCGCAACGCACTCAGGCCCCTCCCTACGCCCATGTACTGAGCATAATTCAAGTAACTAAATTGTTTATTTACAATTACGAATTGTATGCAACTCGGCTGGGGGGGAGTTTGGCATCGCAGGGCCAGCCCTGTCGCTAGGCCCATTGCAGGGTATCATCCATTTAAATTAGGTTTTATGCTTTATTTTTAGCAGCAACTAAGTGGGGCATGTTTACGTTTTATGGCATACTCTTCTCTTCGAACCAAGCACACACACACACACAGGTATACATACACATGTATATGTATGTGTATATGTGTACATATATTGGCGTTTCATGTTGTTTTACTGCAGAGTAAAAGAATGGACAAGATTTATGTCGCAAATAGGACAGCGAGGCCATATGCTTTTATTGGCGCTCTATATATGTTCGATCTCTACATATAGTTAGATAGATGGACAAGTTTCGTATGTATATGTATATGTATATGGGGCTTAGAACTAGACAGCCAATTGGAATGACTAATCTATGGATATTACGAGTCGAATTAGGCGAATTCAAAATTCGCCAACATAATATTTTCGTTGTTGTTCATATATTTAGCTTTTCTCTGACTATATTTAAACTGGCTGGTAACAGTTCGCAACTCTGCTTCTTCCCCATTTCCTTTCGATTCCACAAATACAACGGGCTACCTAGCAAGCATTGAACTTGCACCGAAATCCATATACCCTTTGCAGTTCTACTTGGCTTAGACTCAAATTTAAGCCAACTTGAAGTTGGATTTGGTTTAAGGGTTGAACTAACTTACTACTTAAGTTCCTTTTTAAACTTTGATTAAGCTTACCTTTTAGTTTAGATAGAAATATCTATATTTGTATTTTGCTAGAAATCAGATTGATGTATCCATATATATACATAGCATAACTGATGGGAAGCTGAAATTTTTACTGAATTTTACTCTTGGGTCAACGAATAACTCTAGGACGGAGTTTTGGAAACTCGATCTATAAGTGGTATTAAATTTTTTATGAAAAACTTTAACAAAAACACAGCAACAAGATGTCATGAGCCTGCCTTACTTAGCTGTCTGAGCGTCGGACTAACTAAAGAGAAGTCGCTGGCTCAACTTTAGCAGCAATTGTCTAAATTTACATATATGTTTATTTAATATTATGTTATGTTATTATTCATTAAGAAAAATGCTGTAATATTTAATTAAAATAAAATAACATATAATAAAGTCATTTGAACCGCGCAATGTCGGGTAACTTTCTCTAGTAATTGATATGATCTCATTAAAAATTTATAAAATTTAACTCTATTTGGGTTCCTTACTTCATGCTCTAGTTTTAGCATCAATATAAAATTTTATCACAGTAATGCGACATTAGTATATACATTATTTACTTTCGGTCTTGTAATTCCCAACAGGTTTCTGCTTGTATCTTGGTGTCGGCTCACATGTCAACCCCCGCCGCAGCTGGCAGCCCTGCAACCACTTGCAATAGTAAATACTGAAAATGTTTCCAAATGAACAATCAAAACTCGCGCGCGGCATAATCGCAATCAAATCGCATCAGGCCAAAGGCCAAAAACAATGCCCCGGAGTCAGCAAATGCCTTGAGGCAATGCCACGGCTTGTTGTCGGGAAAATACAGAGAAATAAAACCGAATTGCAAATATATAGATTGGTATAAATGGTTAAATCAAAATTTAATAAAAACCCAGTCAATTGTGCAATGGGCGTTACTTGGATTTTGGCCAAGGAATTTTAATAATGAGCACGTATCCTGGCTGCGCTGTTGTTTTAGTGCACGTGCGCCAATTGCCAGCACTAAAGGGATTCATTTGTGAATTATCCAATGCCAATGCGAATGCGAATGCGAATACTATCCCCAATAACAGAAAATACCCGCACCCGCACCACGTTCCTAAATAAACAACCTGGCTCTGGAGGGGTCTGGCCAGGTCTGGCTGGCTGGCTGGCTGGCTTTTTGGCTGGCTTTTTGGCTGGGTATGGGAATCAACGAAAACAAATTGCAATTGAGCCCGAAACGGTGACAAAGTGGCCACCACATCACACACAACCGGGAGAGGGTGTGGACGGGATTGGGGTAAGCAGGGACACAGACGCGCTGCGCATTTGACAGGCCAAGCGGAATGCACACAGACGATGACGAGCATGAGACACAGGCTGAGCCCGAGGATGAGGATAAGGATGAGGATGAGGATGAGGATAAGGATGAGGATGAGGATGAGGATGAGCACGCCCAAACAGCCAGGGCAACAAGCCGTGCTACATGCTGCTGCTGCTCCTGGCCGCAGTTGTTGCCCCTCTGATGAGCTTCATGGCATCGTCATAATGATGTTGCGCCCAACTCTCCCCTCCCCCGCCCTTAAGCCTTAAATGATGAGCATTTGATTTTGCGGAATTTTTATTAAGTTGCCAATTTGGCAGCTACTTTCAGCTTGTTGACAGAGTTCATCAAAGTGCCCGAAAGAAAGTGATTGCGAGGGCGTGACCCCTTACTCTCTCGCCCTTTCTCTCCCTTTCTCTCTCTCTGTGAATTAATTTCAAATTAGTTTGCCACGAGCACAAGCGCATTATTGGATTTAGAGTCCCCCCTGCCCGCTCGCAGGCAATCCTTTTGCTCTATAAACACGCGTGTGGAACAAACAATGCAACTGTTGATGAAGTGCCAGCCAAGTGCTGTCCAGCAGCGGCGGGCTTAACCGCAATACCCTTTGCTCCCTAATTGGCCTAATCGCCATTGTCAACGATTTGGGTTTGCAATCCCAATTGATTTGACCGCTGTCCAGAAATGCAGCTGCCTCAACTGCAACTGCATCTGCCTTTGTCTCTATAGACAAAACTGTTTATCCAGATTGACGGACCGAATGGAAGCTGAACATTTTACCGTAGTTCCTCTATAGGAAATTTAGGGAAATTCCACCCGCAACTGTGGAAAATTGGCGGAATTCTTTTTATTGTCCGATCAGCTATAGAACCCAACTCTAATAATCTTTATGAAAATTCATTTGAGACGCGTTTCTAACTTTTCTCCATACCTTCTTGTCGGGAATGGGTAAGAGAAAAGTTACTGGTTCAAACTCATATCTAAGGGGGCATTTTATTGAAAAATCATTGAGAAAATTATAGAAAAATCATTTCAGATATATTTCACACTTCTTTTATTTATTGGTTCAAATTCATAACTAAGGATCTTATTGATTTTTTGCGAGTTCGATTTCTAGTTAATGCGGGTAGATTTAAATTGTCCGGAAAATGCTTAATAAATTGAAGCAAACAACCTCGACCGTGCAATGCCGGGTTACATCAGCCTATCTATCAGAAAATGGCGGCACTTGTCAGCTAATTAAGAGGCCCAGCCTGGAGCATGTGAAAGCAGGAAATCAGGTCAGCCCTGGAACAAAAATCGGAATTAGAATTCGATTCCAGTTGCGGTCTGCCAAAATGCATTAAATTGTGTTAATGTGCGAGCGGGGGAAATTCGGAAAAACTTGGCCGAGTTGCGGGCGTGTTTGTGGAAATGTGGAAATTGGAGTGCATGCACTGCCTCCAGAGAAGGGGGCCTTATTTATAAACATACATATATATCGAACAAGCATACAACTTGAACTGGAATAGAATATTCATATATATTCCGTATTCAAATCGGAACTAAAATAATAACCAATTCGTATACATATATCGCATTTCATTCCCCAAGAGCATTTCCAAAAACGATGTCCAATTCGTTTCGGTGGAGACAAAGTATTTAGTCATATTTGGATTCACGTGCTGCCTGCAATAATTTAAACCCAAAGCAGACAAGTGGCAATATCCGAGATCTATAAGCAAAGCCTCAGCGAATACACCCATTTAGCATGTACTCGAAATATATAACAATGTATATCGAAATATCTATATATCTATATCCAATCTATATCTGAAATGCGCTCAAAATACATTCAAATATGCGCCACAATTCGCATAGTATTCGTATATATATGTATATATGTATGTATACATATATATACATCTATCTGTACGCCTCCAGACTGAACAAAATATTCAAGAACAGAATACAGAAAAAAACGAAACACGAAATAGAGAACACACGAAAGATATATAGAGAAAAATAGCAGCAAAAGTTAGAAATAATTTGATGGCAAACAGTGTAGATACGATTATGCAGGTTTCTATAGATTAGGGTGGACCCGTAACACAAGTAAACATATATCTTACAAATAAATAAATATTTATTATTATTATAAAAAATATTTATTAATAATTATTTATATAAAATATAATAGCCTACTGTATAACAACATTTAGAAGTTAACTTATAAGAGCATTACATACTTAAGTTCCAGTCAAGCTATGGATGTGATATAAAGATATTCAAAAAATATTTTTTTTTTAAAGGTTCAATAATTATAACTTTGCTAAATGAAGTTGGATCTTGCAGTGTGTTTTGGACTCGTTCAGATCCATTAAATCTGTCAAAATCAAAATTGGGCGATTTAAGGACAGACTTATTTTTTAAGAAAATTGTGATTGCCATTTTTCTCATAATGGTCATCTCATAGAATGTTGATTTTTTAATGAAAATCGATAGTCGACATCCAAACGAGTCTAAATAGGCATAACATTCGATTATCGGACATATATTACCCGAGATATTCATATTTTTCTATTTTATAAAACTTCAAGTTACTATAACTCGGGAACTTTAGATCTATTTCTGGCAGTAAATACCTCTCTGTACTCGTGGAGATCTGTAGAATCAATAGAAATCAATCGGATGTATAAAACTCCCGAGCTATTCAAATGCTGATAATTGGTATCTTATTTTTTGGTTCACCCGAATCGAGTAGCTCTCATCTACACTCTATAGGCAATGGAAATAAATGACGCGGACATTTATGGTGCGCGCTAAAACAGATATTTTTTTTTTTTTCAGTTAGCTACATATATACAAAATGCTGTTCAATAATTTGTTGTGTGCTCTTCTTCTTGTTGCTGGCGCTGGTTTCATTTCGTGCTGAAGATTTTATTTTTAACAATGTTATTTTATATACACAAAAGCGAGCGCATACAAAAAACTAAAAACAAAATACAAAAATACAAAAAAAAAGCAAAGAAAATAGAGAAAATAATATAGGTATGTATATATAGAGAAATACCGGCAACGCTTTCATCATCGACCAAACGGGCTAGATCAGCTGTATGTCATCAATATGCGATATATCGCACATTCGATTCGTGGTGTACATGCTATATGCAGGGTATGTAATCTATGTAAGCGAAAATATGAGCATTTGCCAGCTCGAATCGGAAGTACTTCGCAGATGCTCGCCTTGGGGCAGCGCTTCCGCCGAGCAGCGAGGGGCAGGAGGGGCAGCGGAGTGGGGAGAGGGGGGGGGCGCTGCCATTCGCCTGGCCATGAGGCGGCGGCGGCGGCGGACTCGGTGGTTTTTGACAATTTCTATAGATAGACGCACAGCCGAGAGTCGTCTCTTATATTTCTTGTGCGTGGCTTCGCGCCTGTGGAACACTTGTCGCCGTCTGTCGCCGTCGCTGTCGCTGTCGCCGTCGCTGCCGCTGCCGCTGCCGCTGTCTGCCCCAGAAGCCGATCCCTCGCTCCCATGTTGCTGCTGCTGCAAAATGATTCAGGAATTTTAATTCGTCACCTTTTCAAGTTCAATTCAGTTTGGACTTTGACTTGCACTTGGCTTGCATTGCGATTCGTGCAATGCGCAATGTATTTTGGCATCTCCCCATACACAGCTGTCCCCCCTCCCCCTCGCTCCCTGCTTTTGCTTTTGCTTGGGGGCTGCGGCATTTTTTGCCTTATATGGCGCTTGGCATTCGCCATAGTATTTCGCTTTGTGTGGTATTCTTAAGCGCATGATTCACGCGCGGTTCTTCAATGGCCGGCGTCCGATTTTCTTTATTTTCACATCACTCAATCAGCGGCGGGCTAATAATAAGTGCACATTAGTTTGAAGTGCATTTCCCTCATTTTCCGCCACGCCGCAACCCATTTCATAGCTCATTTGCAGCCTGGCAGCTGGCAGGAAATATGCTCGAAATTGAATTCAATTGATAGATGCATTGGGGGGCGAAAGCTTTTGCGACCGTTGAAAAGCTTTTATGTTGCAGCTTTCCGAACTGTTGTCGCATGTTAACTGCTTGCTGCACTGCTTGCATAACGTACATTAATTTAACCTAAAAAATCAATTCAAATATCTAAATTGTGCAGCTCTTTTTCGATAAGTCCGTCATTTGATGATATGAAAGTAAAGAGGTCAAAGGGCAAAGCCGAATAATACCCGATAAGTGTAGGTACAAAAAATAAAAACAAAATATATACACATATGCTGCAAAACGAATGTTTTTATTGCTTGTATACACAAAATGTATCAGAATATTAACATTTAATAAACATTTTGTATGAAATAGATTAAAAAAACATTTCTTAGAAGAGAAACTATAATAATATATATATGAAAATAGATTTAAGGAAAATCAACTAAGCTATAATAATAGGATGTTATAAAACAAAATCGATCAAATGGCAAGGGGTTACATCACGTTTTTTGTCAAAATCGGGGTCGGCTCGAAAATCAAAACTTTTTTGATGCTTTTTATTGAATATCTCGAGTAAATTCTGTCAGATTTTGAAATGTTATACCTTTTTGAATTTGTGGAAATCCCTACTATCAATCTGCATTTAAGTATTTCAAAAATCGATTGGTCAAAAAGAGTGGTTGACCAAAAACCGATTCGTTTGTAAAGTCAACCTTTTTTGATGATTTTTTGTAATATCTCGGCCAAATAATGTCCGATTTGGGAAATTTTTACCATTTTGGACTCGTAAGGATCAGTACTATCGATTGGCATCAAAAAAATAAAAATCTAAATTTTTGCCAAAATCGACCAAATGGCAAGGGGTTACATCACGTTTTTTGTCAAAATCGGGGTCGGCTCGAAAATCAAAACTTTTTTGATGCTTTTTATTGAATATCTCGGGTAAATTCTGTCAGATTTTGAAATGTTATACCTTTTTGAATTTGTAGAGATCCCTACTATCAATCTGCATTTAAGCATTTCAAAAATCGATTGGTTAAAAAGAGTGGTTGACCAAAAACCGATTCGTTTGTAAAGTCAACCTTTTTTGATGATTTTTTGTAATATCTCGGCCAAATAATGTCCGATTTGGGGATTTTATACCATTTTGGACTCGTAAGGATCAGTACTATCGATTGGCATCAAAAAAATAAAAATCTAAATTTTTGCCAAAATCGACCAAATGGCAAGGGGTTACATCACGTTTTTTGTCAAAATCGGGGTCGGCTCGAAAATCAAAACTTTTTTGATGCTTTTTATTGAATATCTCGAGTAAATTCTGTCAGATTTTGAAATGTTATACCTTTTTGAATTTGTAGGGATCCCTACTATCAATCTGCATTCAAGCATTTTAAAAATCGATTGGTTAAAAAGAGTGGTTAACCAAAAACCGATTCGTTTGTAAAGTCAACCTTTTTTGATGATTTTTTGTAATATCTCGGCCAAATAATGTCCGATTTGGGGATTTTATACCATTTTGGACTCGTAAGGATCAGTACTATCGATTGGCATCAAAAAAATAAAAATCTAAATTTTTGCCAAAATCGACCAAATGGCAAGGGGTTACATCACGTTTTTTGTCAAAATCGGGGTCGGCTCGAAAATCAAAACTTTTTTGATGCTTTTTATTGAATATCTCGGGTAAATTCTGTCAGATTTTGAAATGTTATACCTTTTTGAATTTGTAGGGATCCCTACTATAAATCTGCATTTAAGTATTTTAAAAACCGATTGGTCAAAAAGAGTGGTTGACCAAAAACCGATTCGTTTGTAAAGTCAACCTTTTTTGATGATTTTTTGTAATATCTCGGCCAAATAATGTCCGATTTGGGAAATTTATACCATTTTAGACTCGTAAGGATCAGTACTATCGATTGGCATCAAAAAAATAAAAATCTAAATTTTTGCTAAAATCGACCAAATGGCAAGGGGTTACATCACGTTTTTTGTCAAAATCGGGGTCGGCTCGAAAATCAAAACATTTTTGATGCTTTTTATTGAATATCTCGGGTAAATTCTGTCAGATTTTGAAATGTTATACCTTTTTGAATTTGTAGGTCCCTACTATCAATCTGCATTCAAGCATTTTAAAAATCGATTAGTTAAAAAGAGTGGTTGACCAAAAACCGATTCGTTTGTAAAGTCAACCTTTTTTGATGATTTTTTGTAATATCTCGGCCAAATAATGTCCGATTTGGGGATTTTATACCATTTTGGACTCGTAAGGATCAGTACTATCGATTGGCATCAAAAAAATAAAAATCTAAATTTTTGCCAAAATCGACCAAATGGCAAGGGGTTACATCACGTTTTTTGTCAAAATCGGGGTCGGCTCGAAAATCAAAACTTTTTTGATGCTTTTTATTGAATATCTCGAGTAAATTCTGTCAGATTTTGAAATGTTATACCTTTTTGAATTTGTAGGGATCCCTACTATAAATCTGCATTTAAGTATTTTAAAAACCGATTGGTCAAAAAGAGTGGTTGACCAAAAACCGATTCGTTTGTAAAGTCAACCTTTTTTGATGATTTTTTGTAATATCTCGGCCAAATAATGTCCGATTTGGGAAATTTATACCATTTTGGACTAGTAAGGATCAGTACTATCGATTGGCATCAAAAAAATAAAAATCTAAATTTTTGCCAAAATCGACCAAATGGCAAGGGGTTACATCACGTTTTTTGTCAAAATCGGGGTCGGCTCGAAAATCAAAACTTTTTTGATGCTTTTTATTGAATATCTCGGGTAAATTCTGTCAGATTTTGAAATGTTATACCTTTTTGAATTTGTAGGGATCCCTACTATAAATCTGCATTTAAGTATTTTAAAAATCGATTGGTCAAAAAGAGTGGTTGACCAAAAACCGATTCGTTTGTAAAGTCAACCTTTTTTGATGATTTTTTGTAATATCTCGGCCAAATAATGTCCGATTTGGGAAATTTATACCATTTTAGACTCGTAAGGATCAGTACTATCGATTGGCATCAAAAAAATAAAAATCTAAATTTTTGCCAAAATCGACCAAATGGCAAGGGGTTACATCACGTTTTTTGTCAAAATCGGGGTCGGCTCGAAAATCAAAACATTTTTGATGCTTTTTATTGAATATCTCGGGTAAATTCTGTCAGATTTTGAAATGTTATACCTTTTTGAATTTGTAGGGATCCCTACTATCAATCTGCATTTAAGTATTTTAAAAATCGATTGGTCAAAAAGAGTGGTTGACCAAAAACCGATTCGTTTGTAGAGTCAACCTTTTTTGATGATTTTTTGTAATATCTCGGCCAAATAATGTCCGATTTGGGGATTTTATACCATTTTGGACTCGTAAGGATCAGTACTATCGATTGGCATCAAACAAATAAAAATCTAAATTTTTGCCAAAATCGACCAAATGGCAAGGGGTTACATCACGTTTTTTGTCAAAATCGGGGTCGGCTCGAAAATCAAAACTTTTTTGATGCTTTTTATTGAATATCTCGGGTAAATTCTGTCCGATTTTGAAATGTTATACCTTTTTGAATTTGTAGAGATCCCTACTATCAATCTGCATTTAAGCATTTTAAAAATCGATTGGTTAAAAAGAGTGGTTGACCAAAAACCGATTCGTTTGTAAAGTCAACCTTTTTTGATGATTTTTTGTAATATCTCGGCCAAATAATGTCCGATTTGGGGATTTTATACCATTTTGGACTCGTAAGGATCAGTACTATCGATTGGCATCAAAAAAATAAAAATCTAAATTTTTGCCAAAATCGACCAAATGGCAAGGGGTTACATCACGTTTTTTGTCAAAATCGGGGTCGGCTCGAAAATCAAAACTTTTTTGATGCTTTTTATTGAATATCTCGGGTAAATTCTGTCAGATTTTGAAATGTTATACCTTTTTGAATTTGTAGGGATCCCTACTATCAATCTGCATTTAAGCATTTTAAAAATCGATTGGTTAAAAAGAGTGGTTGACCAAAAACCGATTCGTTTGTAAAGTCAACCTTTTTTGATGATTTTTTGTAATATCTCGGCCAAATAATGTCCGATTTGGGAATTTTATACCATTTTGGACTCGTAAGGATCAGTACTATCGATTGGCATCAAAAAAATAAAAATCTAAATTTTTGCCAAAATCGACCAAATGGCAAGGGGTTACATCACGTTTTTTGTCAAAATCGGGGTCGGCTCGAAAATCAAAACTTTTTTGATGCTTTTTATTGAATATCTCGGGTAAATTCTGTCAGATTTTGAAATGTTATACCTTTTTGAATTTGTAGGGATCCCTACTATCAATCTGCATTTAAGCATTTTAAAAATCGATTGGTTAAAAAGAGTGGTTGACCAAAAACCGATTCGTTTGTAAAGTCAACCTTTTTTGATGATTTTTTGTAATATCTCGGCCAAATAATGTCCGATTTGGGAAATTTATACCATTTTGGACTCGTAAGGATCAGTACTATCGATTGGCATCAAAAAAATAAAAATCTAAATTTTTGCCAAAATCGACCAAATGGCAAGGGGTTACATCACGTTTTTTGTCAAAATCGGGGTCGGCTCGAAAATCAAAACTTTTTTGATGCTTTTTATTGAATATCTCGGGTAAATTCTGTCAGATTTTGAAATGTTATACCTTTTTGAATTTGTAGGGATCCCTACTATCAATCTGCATTTAAGCATTTTAAAAATCGATTGGTCAAAAAGAGTGGTTGACCAAAAACCGATTCGTTTGTAAAGTCAACCTTTTTTGATGATTTTTTGTAATATCTCGGCCAAATAATGTCCGATTTGGGGATTTTATACCATTTTGGACTCGTAAGGATCAGTACTATCGATTGGCATCAAAAAAATAAAAATCTAAATTTTTGCCAAAATCGACCAAATGGCAAGGGGTTACATCACGTTTTTTGTCAAAATCGGGGTCGGCTCGAAAATCAAAACTTTTTTGATGCTTTTTATTGAATATCTCGGGTAAATTCTGTCAGATTTTGAAATGTTATACCTTTTTGAATTTGTAGGGATCCCTACTATCAATCTGCATTTAAGCATTTTAAAAATCGATTGGTTAAAAAGAGTGGTTGACCAAAAACCGATTCGTTTGTAAAGTCAACCTTTTTTGATGATTTTTTGTAATATCTCGGCCAAATAATGTCCGATTTGGGGATTTTATACCATTTTGGACTCGTAAGGATCAGTACTATCGATTGGCATCAAAAAAATAAAAATCTAAATTTTTGCCAAAATCGACCAAATGGCAAGGGGTTACATCACGTTTTTTGTCAAAATCGGGGTCGGCTCGAAAATCAAAACTTTTTTGATGCTTTTTATTGAATATCTCGGGTAAATTCTGTCAGATTTTGAAATGTTATACCTTTTTGAATTTGTAGGGATCCCTACTATCAATCTGCATTTAAGCATTTTAAAAATCGATTGGTTAAAAAGAGTGGTTGACCAAAAACCGATTCGTTTGTAAAGTCAACCTTTTTTGATGATTTTTTGTAATATCTCGGCCAAATAATGTCCGATTTGGGGATTTTATACCATTTTGGACTCGTAAGGATCAGTACTATCGATTGGCATCAAAAAAATAAAAATCTAAATTTTTGCCAAAATCGACCAAATGGCAAGGGGTTACATCACGTTTTTTGTCAAAATCGGGGTCGGCTCGAAAATCAAAACTTTTTTGATGCTTTTTATTGAATATCTCGGGTAAATTCTGTCAGATTTTGAAATGTTATACCTTTTTGAATTTGTAGGGATCCCTACTATCAATCTGCATTTAAGCATTTTAAAAATCGATTGGTTAAAAAGAGTGGTTGACCAAAAACCGATTCGTTTGTAAAGTCAACCTTTTTTGATGATTTTTTGTAATATCTCGGCCAAATAATGTCCGATTTGGGAATTTTATACCATTTTGGACTCGTAAGGATCAGTACTATCGATTGGCATCAAAAAAATAAAAATCTAAATTTTTGCCAAAATCGACCAAATGGCAAGGGGTTACATCACGTTTTTTGTCAAAATCGGGGTCGGCTCGAAAATCAAAACTTTTTTGATGCTTTTTATTGAATATCTCGGGTAAATTCTGTCAGATTTTGAAATGTTATACCTTTTTGAATTTGTAGGGATCCCTACTATCAATCTGCATTTAAGCATTTTAAAAATCGATTGGTTAAAAAGAGTGGTTGACCAAAAACCGATTCGTTTGTAAAGTCAACCTTTTTTGATGATTTTTTGTAATATCTCGGCCAAATAATGTCCGATTTGGGAATTTTATACCATTTTGGACTCGTAAGGATCAGTACTATCGATTGGCATCAAAAAAATAAAAATCTAAATTTTTGCCAAAATCGACCAAATGGCAAGGGGTTACATCACGTTTTTTGTCAAAATCGGGGTCGGCTCGAAAATCAAAACTTTTTTGATGCTTTTTATTGAATATCTCGGGTAAATTCTGTCAGATTTTGAAATGTTATACCTTTTTGAATTTGTAGGGATCCCTACTATCAATCTGCATTTAAGCATTTTAAAAATCGATTGGTCAAAAAGAGTGGTTGACCAAAAACCGATTCGTTTGTAAAGTCAACCTTTTTTGATGATTTTTTGTAATATCTCGGCCAAATAATGTCCGATTTGGGAAATTTATACCATTTTGGACTCGTAAGGATCAGTACTATCGATTGGCATCAAAAAAATAAAAATCTAAATTTTTGCCAAAATCGACCAAATGGCAAGGGGTTACATCACGTTTTTTGTCAAAATCGGGGTCGGCTCGAAAATCAAAACTTTTTTGATGCTTTTTATTGAATATCTCGGGTAAATTCTGTCAGATTTTGAAATGTTATACCTTTTTGAATTTGTAGGGATCCCTACTATCAATCTGCATTTAAGCATTTTAAAAATCGATTGGTTAAAAAGAGTGGTTGACCAAAAACCGATTCGTTTGTAAAGTCAACCTTTTTTGATGTTTTTTTGTAATATCTCGGCCAAATAATGTCCGATTTGGGAATTTTATACCATTTTGGACTCGTAAGGATCAGTACTATCGATTGGCATCAAAAAAATAAAAATCTAAATTTTTGCCAAAATCGACCAAATGGCAAGGGGTTACATCACGTTTTTTGTCAAAATCGGGGTCGGCTCGAAAATCAAAACTTTTTTGATGCTTTTTATTGAATATCTCGGGTAAATTCTGTCAGATTTTGAAATGTTATACCTTTTTGAATTTGTAGGGATCCCTACTATCAATCTGCATTTAAGCATTTTAAAAATCGATTGGTCAAAAAGAGTGGTTGACCAAAAACCGATTCGTTTGTAAAGTCAACCTTTTTTGATGATTTTTTGTAATATCTCGGCCAAATAATGTCCGATTTGGGAAATTTATACCATTTTGGACTCGTAAGGATCAGTACTATCGATTGGCATCAAAAAAATAAAAATCTAAATTTTTGCCAAAATCGACCAAATGGCAAGGGGTTACATCACGTTTTTTGTCAAAATCGGGGTCGGCTCGAAAATCAAAACTTTTTTGATGCTTTTTATTGAATATCTCGGGTAAATTCTGTCAGATTTTGAAATGTTATACCTTTTTGAATTTGTAGGGATCCCTACTATCAATCTGCATTTAAGCATTTTAAAAATCGATTGGTTAAATAGAGTGGTTGACCAAAAACCGATTCGTTTGTAAAGTCAACCTTTTTTGATGATTTTTTGTAATATCTCGGCCAAATAATGTCCGATTTGGGAATTTTATACCATTTTGGACTCGTAAGGATCAGTACTATCGATTGGCATCAAAAAAATAAAAATCTAAATTTTTGCCAAAATCGACCAAATGGCAAGGGGTTACATCACGTTTTTTGTCAAAATCGGGGTCGGCTCGAAAATCAAAACTTTTTTGATGCTTTTTATTGAATATCTCGGGTAAATTCTGTCAGATTTTGAAATGTTATACCTTTTTGAATTTGTAGGGATCCCTACTATCAATCTGCATTTAAGCATTTTAAAAATCGATTGGTTAAAAAGAGTGGTTGACCAAAAACCGATTCGTTTGTAAAGTCAACCTTTTTTGATGATTTTTTGTAATATCTCGGCCAAATAATGTCCGATTTGGGGATTTTATACCATTTTGGACTCGTAAGGATCAGTACTATCGATTGGCATCAAAAAAATAAAAATCTAAATTTTTGCCAAAATCGACCAAATGGCAAGGGGTTACATCACGTTTTTTGTCAAAATCGGGGTCGGCTCGAAAATCAAAACTTTTTTGATGCTTTTTATTGAATATCTCGGGTAAATTCTGTCAGATTTTGAAATGTTATACCTTTTTGAATTTGTAGGGATCCCTACTATCAATCTGCATTTAAGCATTTTAAAAATCGATTGGTTAAAAAGAGTGGTTGACCAAAAACCGATTCGTTTGTAAAGTCAACCTTTTTTGATGATTTTTTGTAATATCTCGGCCAAATAATGTCCGATTTGGGAATTTTATACCATTTTGGACTCGTAAGGATCAGTACTATCGATTGGCATCAAAAAAATAAAAATCTAAATTTTTGCCAAAATCGACCAAATGGCAAGGGGTTACATCACGTTTTTTGTCAAAATCGGGGTCGGCTCGAAAATCAAAACTTTTTTGATGCTTTTTATTGAATATCTCGGGTAAATTCTGTCAGATTTTGAAATGTTATACCTTTTTGAATTTGTAGGGATCCCTACTATCAATCTGCATTTAAGCATTTTAAAAATCGATTGGTCAAAAAGAGTGGTTGACCAAAAACCGATTCGTTTGTAAAGTCAACCTTTTTTGATGATTTTTTGTAATATCTCGGCCAAATAATGTCCGATTTGGGAAATTTATACCATTTTGGACTCGTAAGGATCAGTACTATCGATTGGCATCAAAAAAATAAAAATCTAAATTTTTGCCAAAATCGACCAAATGGCAAGGGGTTACATCACGTTTTTTGTCAAAATCGGGGTCGGCTCGAAAATCAAAACATTTTTGATGCTTTTTATTGAATATCTCGGGTAAATTCTGTCAGATTTTGAAATGTTATACCTTTTTGAATTTGTAGGGATCCCTACTATCAATCTGCATTTAAGCATTTTAAAAATCGATTGGTCAAAAAGAGTGGTTGACCAAAAACCGATTCGTTTGTAGAGTCAACCTTTTTTGATGATTTTTTGTAATATCTCGGCCAAATAATGTCCGATTTGGGGATTTTATACCATTTTGGACTCGTAAGGATCAGTACTATCGATTGGCATCAAACAAATAAAAATCTAAATTTTTGCCAAAATCGACCAAATGGCAAGGGGTTACATCACGTTTTTTGTCAAAATCGGGGTCGGCTCGAAAATCAAAACTTTTTTGATGCTTTTTATTGAATATCTCGGGTAAATTCTGTCAGATTTTGAAATGTTATACCTTTTTGAATTTGTAGGGATCCCTACTATCAATCTGCATTTAAGCATTTTAAAAATCGATTGGTTAAAAAGAGTGGTTGACCAAAAACCGATTCGTTTGTAAAGTCAACCTTTTTTGATGATTTTTTGTAATATCTCGGCCAAATAATGTCCGATTTGGGGATTTTATACCATTTTGGACTCGTAAGGATCAGTACTATCGATTGGCATCAAAAAAATAAAAATCTAAATTTTTGCCAAAATCGACCAAATGGCAAGGGGTTACATCACGTTTTTTGTCAAAATCGGGGTCGGCTCGAAAATCAAAACTTTTTTGATGCTTTTTATTGAATATCTCGGGTAAATTCTGTCAGATTTTGAAATGTTATACCTTTTTGAATTTGTAGGGATCCCTACTATCAATCTGCATTTAAGCATTTTAAAAATCGATTGGTTAAAAAGAGTGGTTGACCAAAAACCGATTCGTTTGTAAAGTCAACCTTTTTTGATGATTTTTTGTAATATCTCGGCCAAATAATGTCCGATTTGGGAATTTTATACCATTTTGGACTCGTAAGGATCAGTACTATCGATTGGCATCAAAAAAATAAAAATCTAAATTTTTGCCAAAATCGACCAAATGGCAAGGGGTTACATCACGTTTTTTGTCAAAATCGGGGTCGGCTCGAAAATCAAAACTTTTTTGATGCTTTTTATTGAATATCTCGGGTAAATTCTGTCAGATTTTGAAATGTTATACCTTTTTGAATTTGTAGGGATCCCTACTATCAATCTGCATTCAAGCATTTTAAAAATCGATTGGTTAAAAAGAGTGGTTGACCAAAAACCGATTCGTTTGTAAAGTCAACCTTTTTTGATGATTTTTTGTAATATCTCGGCCAAATAATGTCCGATTTGGGGATTTTATACCATTTTGGACTCGTAAGGATCAGTACTATCGATTGGCATCAAAAAAATAAAAATCTAAATTTTTGCCAAAATCGACCAAATGGCAAGGGGTTACATCACGTTTTTTGTCAAAATCGGGGTCGGCTCGAAAATCAAAACTTTTTTGATGCTTTTTATTGAATATCTCGGGTAAATTCTGTCAGATTTTGAAATGTTATACCTTTTTGAATTTGTAGAGATCCCTACTATCAATCTGCATTTAAGCATTTTAAAAATCGATTGGTTAAAAAGAGTGGTTGACCAAAAACCGATTCGTTTGTAAAGTCAACCTTTTTTGATGATTTTTTGTAATATCTCGGCCAAATAATGTCCGATTTGGGGATTTTATACCATTTTGGACTCGTAAGGATCAGTACTATCGATTGGCATCAAAAAAATAAAAATCTAAATTTTTGCCAAAATCGACCAAATGGCAAGGGGTTACATCACGTTTTTTGTCAAAATCGGGGTCGGCTCGAAAATCAAAACTTTTTTGATGCTTTTTATTGAATATCTCGGGTAAATTCTGTCAGATTTTGAAATGTTATACCTTTTTGAATTTGCAGGGATCCCTACTATCAATCAGCATTTAAGTATTTTAAAAATCGATTGGTCAAAAAGAGTGGTTGACCAAAAACCGATTCGTTTGTAAAGTCAACCTTTTTTGATGATTTTTTGTAATATCTCGGCCAAATAATGTCCGATTTGGGAAATTTATACCATTTTGGACTCGTAAGGATCAGTACTATCGATTGGCATCAAAAAAATAAAAATCTAAATTTTTGCCAAAATCGACCAAATGGCAAGGGGTTACATCACGTTTTTTGTCAAAATCGGGGTCGGCTCGAAAATCAAAACTTTTTTGATGCTTTTTATTGAATATCTCGGGTAAATTCTGTCAGATTTTGAAATGTTATACCTTTTTGAATTTGTAGGGATCCCTACTATCAATCTGCATTCAAGCATTTTTAAAATCGATTGGTTGAAAAGAGTGGTTGACCAAAAACCGATTCGTTTGTAAAGTCAACCTTTTTTGATGTTTTTTTGTAATATCTACGCCAAATAATGTCCGATTTGGGAATTTTATACCATTTTGGACTCGTAAGGATCAGTACTATCGATTGGCATCAAAAAAATAAAAATCTAAACTTTTGCCAAAATCGACCAAATGGCAAGGGGTTACATCACGTTTTTTGTCAAAATCGGGGTCGGCTCGAAAATCAAAACTTTTTTGATGCTTTTTATTGAATATCTCGGGTAAATTCTGTCAGATTTTGAAATGTTATACCTTTTTGAATTTGTAGGGATCCCTACTATCAATCTGCATTTAAGCATTTTAAAAATCGATTGGTCAAAAAGAGTGGTTGACCAAAAACCGATTCGTTTGTAAAGTCAACCTTTTTTGATGATTTTTTGTAATATCTCGGCCAAATAATGTCCGATTTGGGGATTTTATACCATTTTGGACTCGTAAGGATCAGTACTATCGATTGGCATCAAAAAAATAAAAATCTAAATTTTTGCCAAAATCGACCAAATGGCAAGGGGTTACATCACGTTTTTTGTCAAAATCGGGGTCGGCTCGAAAATCAAAACTTTTTTGATGCTTTTTATTGAATATCTCGAGTAAATTCTGTCAGATTTTGAAATGTTATACCTTTTTGAATTTGTAGGGATCCCTACTATAAATCTGCATTTAAGTATTTTAAAAACCGATTGGTCAAAAAGAGTGGTTGACCAAAAACCGATTCGTTTGTAAAGTCAACCTTTTTTGATGATTTTTTGTAATATCTCGGCCAAATAATGTCCGATTTGGGAAATTTATACCATTTTGGACTAGTAAGGATCAGTACTATCGATTGGCATCAAAAAAATAAAAATCTAAATTTTTGCCAAAATCGACCAAATGGCAAGGGGTTACATCACGTTTTTTGTCAAAATCGGGGTCGGCTCGAAAATCAAAACTTTTTTGATGCTTTTTATTGAATATCTCGGGTAAATTCTGTCAGATTTTGAAATGTTATACCTTTTTGAATTTGTAGGGATCCCTACTATCAATCTGCATTCAAGCATTTTAAAAATCGATTGGTTAAAAAGAGTGGTTGACCAAAAACCGATTCGTTTGTAAAGTCAACCTTTTTTGATGATTTTTTGTAATATCTCGGCCAAATAATGTCCGATTTGGGAAATTTATACCATTTTGGACTCGTAAGGATCAGTACTATCGATTGGCATCAAAAAAATAAAAATCTAAATTTTTGCCAAAATCGACCAAATGGCAAGGGGTTACATCACGTTTTTTGTCAAAATCGGGGTCGGCTCGAAAATCAAAACTTTTTTGATGCTTTTTATTGAATATCTCGGGTAAATTCTGTCAGATTTTGAAATGTTATACCTTTTTGAATTTGTAGGGATCCCTACTATAAATCTGCATTTAAGTATTTTAAAAATCGATTGGTCAAAAAGAGTGGTTGACCAAAAACCGATTCGTTTGTAAAGTCAACCTTTTTTGATGATTTTTTGTAATATCTCGGCCAAATAATGTCCGATTTGGGAAATTTATACCATTTTAGACTCGTAAGGATCAGTACTATCGATTGGCATCAAAAAAATAAAAATCTAAATTTTTGCCAAAATCGACCAAATGGCAAGGGGTTACATCACGTTTTTTGTCAAAATCGGGGTCGGCTCGAAAATCAAAACTTTTTTGATGCTTTTTATTGAATATCTCGGGTAAATTCTGTCAGATTTTGAAATGTTATACCTTTTTGAATTTGTAGGGATCCCTACTATCAATCTGCATTTAAGTATTTTAAAAATCGATTGGTCAAAAAGAGTGGTTGACCAAAAACCGATTCGTTTGTAGAGTCAACCTTTTTTGATGATTTTTTGTAATATCTCGGCCAAATAATGTCCGATTTGGGGATTTTATACCATTTTGGACTCGTAAGGATCAGTACTATCGATTGGCATCAAACAAATAAAAATCTAAATTTTTGCCAAAATCGACCAAATGGCAAGGGGTTACATCACGTTTTTTGTCAAAATCGGGGTCGGCTCGAAAATCAAAACTTTTTTGATGCTTTTTATTGAATATCTCGGGTAAATTCTGTCCGATTTTGAAATGTTATACCTTTTTGAATTTGTAGAGATCCCTACTATCAATCTGCATTTAAGCATTTTAAAAATCGATTGGTTAAAAAGAGTGGTTGACCAAAAACCGATTCGTTTGTAAAGTCAACCTTTTTTGATGATTTTTTGTAATATCTCGGCCAAATAATGTCCGATTTGGGGATTTTATACCATTTTGGACTCGTAAGGATCAGTACTATCGATTGGCATCAAAAAAATAAAAATCTAAATTTTTGCCAAAATCGACCAAATGGCAAGGGGTTACATCACGTTTTTTGTCAAAATCGGGGTCGGCTCGAAAATCAAAACTTTTTTGATGCTTTTTATTGAATATCTCGGGTAAATTCTGTCAGATTTTGAAATGTTATACCTTTTTGAATTTGTAGGGATCCCTACTATCAATCTGCATTTAAGCATTTTAAAAATCGATTGGTTAAAAAGAGTGGTTGACCAAAAACCGATTCGTTTGTAAAGTCAACCTTTTTTGATGATTTTTTGTAATATCTCGGCCAAATAATGTCCGATTTGGGGATTTTATACCATTTTGGACTCGTAAGGATCAGTACTATCGATTGGCATCAAAAAAATAAAAATCTAAATTTTTGCCAAAATCGACCAAATGGCAAGGGGTTACATCACGTTTTTTGTCAAAATCGGGGTCGGCTCGAAAATCAAAACTTTTTTGATGCTTTTTATTGAATATCTCGGGTAAATTCTGTCAGATTTTGAAATGTTATACCTTTTTGAATTTGTAGGGATCCCTACTATCAATCTGCATTCAAGCATTTTAAAAATCGATTGGTTAAAAAGAGTGGTTGACCAAAAACCGATTCGTTTGTAAAGTCAACCTTTTTTGATGATTTTTTGTAATATCTCGGCCAAATAATGTCCGATTTGGGGATTTTATACCATTTTGGACTCGTAAGGATCAGTACTATCGATTGGCATCAAAAAAATAAAAATCTAAATTTTTGCCAAAATCGACCAAATGGCAAGGGGTTACATCACGTTTTTTGTCAAAATCGGGGTCGGCTCGAAAATCAAAACTTTTTTGATGCTTTTTATTGAATATCTCGGGTAAATTCTGTCAGATTTTGAAATGTTATACCTTTTTGAATTTGTAGAGATCCCTACTATCAATCTGCATTTAAGCATTTTAAAAATCGATTGGTTAAAAAGAGTGGTTGACCAAAAACCGATTCGTTTGTAAAGTCAACCTTTTTTGATGATTTTTTGTAATATCTCGGCCAAATAATGTCCGATTTGGGGATTTTATACCATTTTGGACTCGTAAGGATCAGTACTATCGATTGGCATCAAAAAAATAAAAATCTAAATTTTTGCCAAAATCGACCAAATGGCAAGGGGTTACATCACGTTTTTTGTCAAAATCGGGGTCGGCTCGAAAATCAAAACTTTTTTGATGCTTGTTATTGAATATCTCGAGTAAATTCTGTCAGATTTTGAAATGTTATACCTTTTTGAATTTGTAGGGATCCCTACTATAAATCTGCATTTAAGTATTTTAAAAATCGATTGGTCAAAAAGAGTGGTTGACCAAAAACCGATTCGTTTGTAAAGTCAACCTTTTTTGATGATTTTTTGTAATATCTCGGCCAAATAATGTCCGATTTGGGAAATTTATACCATTTTAGACTCGTAAGGATCAGTACTATCGATTGGCATCAAAAAAATAAAAATCTAAATTTTTGCCAAAATCGACCAAATGGCAAGGGGTTACATCACGTTTTTTGTCAAAATCGGGGTCGGCTCGAAAATCAAAACATTTTTGATGCTTTTTATTGAATATCTCGGGTAAATTCTGTCAGATTTTGAAATGTTATACCTTTTTGAATTTGTAGGGATCCCTACTATCAATCTGCATTTAAGTATTTTAAAAATCGATTGGTCAAAAAGAGTGGTTGACCAAAAACCGATTCGTTTGTAGAGTCAACCTTTTTTGATGATTTTTTGTAATATCTCGGCCAAATAATGTCCGATTTGGGGATTTTATACCATTTTGGACTCGTAAGGATCAGTACTATCGATTGGCATCAAACAAATAAAAATCTAAATTTTTGCCAAAATCGACCAAATGGCAAGGGGTTACATCACGTTTTTTGTCAAAATCGGGGTCGGCTCGAAAATCAAAACTTTTTTGATGCTTTTTATTGAATATCTCGGGTAAATTCTGTCCGATTTTGAAATGTTATACCTTTTTGAATTTGTAGAGATCCCTACTATCAATCTGCATTTAAGCATTTTAAAAATCGATTGGTTAAAAAGAGTGGTTGACCAAAAACCGATTCGTTTGTAAAGTCAACCTTTTTTGATGATTTTTTGTAATATCTCGGCCAAATAATGTCCGATTTGGGGATTTTATACCATTTTGGACTCGTAAGGATCAGTACTATCGATTGGCATCAAAAAAATAAAAATCTAAATTTTTGCCAAAATCGACCAAATGGCAAGGGGTTACATCACGTTTTTTGTCAAAATCGGGGTCGGCTCGAAAATCAAAACTTTTTTGATGCTTTTTATTGAATATCTCGGGTAAATTCTGTCAGATTTTGAAATGTTATACCTTTTTGAATTTGTAGGGATCCCTACTATCAATCTGCATTTAAGCATTTTAAAAATCGATTGGTTAAAAAGAGTGGTTGACCAAAAACCGATTCGTTTGTAAAGTCAACCTTTTTTGATGATTTTTTGTAATATCTCGGCCAAATAATGTCCGATTTGGGGATTTTATACCATTTTGGACTCGTAAGGATCAGTACTATCGATTGGCATCAAAAAAATAAAAATCTAAATTTTTGCCAAAATCGACCAAATGGCAAGGGGTTACATCACGTTTTTTGTCAAAATCGGGGTCGGCTCGAAAATCAAAACATTTTTGATGCTTTTTATTGAATATCTCGGGTAAATTCTGTCAGATTTTGAAATGTTATACCTTTTTGAATTTGTAGGGATCCCTACTATCAATCTGCATTTAAGCATTTTAAAAATCGATTGGTTAAAAAGAGTGGTTGACCAAAAACCGATTCGTTTGTAAAGTCAACCTTTTTTGATGATTTTTTGTAATATCTCGGCCAAATAATGTCCGATTTGGGGATTTTATACCATTTTGGACTCGTAAGGATCAGTACTATCGATTGGCATCAAAAAAATAAAAATCTAAATTTTTGCCAAAACCGACCAAATGGCAAGGGGTTACATCACGTTTTTTGTCAAAATCGGGGTCGGCTCGAAAATCAAAATTTTTTGATGCTTGTTATTGAATATCTCGAGTAAATTCTGTCAGATTTTGAAATGTTATACCTTTTTGAATTTGTAGGGATCCCTACTATCAATCTGCATTCAAGCATTTTAAAAATCGATTGGTTAAAAAGAGTGGTTGACCAAAAACCGATTCGTTTGTAAAGTCAACCTTTTTTGATGATTTTTTGTAATATTTCGGCCAAATAATGTCCGATTTGGGGATTTTATACCATTTTGGACTCGTAAGGATCAGTACTATTGGCATCAAAAAAATAAAAATCTAAATTTTTGCCAAAATCGACCAAATGGCAAGGGGTTACATCACGTTTTTTGTCAAAATCGGGGTCGGCTCGAAAATCAAAACTTTTTTGATGCTTGTTATTGAATATCTCGAGTAAATTCTGTCAGATTTTGAAATGTTATACCTTTTTGAATTTGTAGGGATCCCTACTATCAATCTGCATTCAAGCATTTTAAAAATAGATTGGTTAAAAAGAGTGGTTGACCAAAAACCGATTCGTTTGTAAAGTCAACCTTTTTTGATGATTTTTTGTAATATCTCGGCCAAATAATGTCCGATTTGGGGATTTTATACCATTTTGGACTCGTAAGGATCAGTACTATCGATTGGCATCAAAAAAATAAAAATCTAAATTTTTGCCAAAATCGACCAAATGGCAAGGGGTTACATCACGTTTTTTGTCAAAATCGGGGTCGGCTCGAAAATCAAAACTTTTTTGATGCTTTTTATTGAATATCTCGGGTAAATTCTGTCAGATTTTGAAATGTTATACCTTTTTGAATTTGTAGGGATCCCTACTATCAATCTGCATTTAAGTATTTTAAAAATCGATTGGTCAAAAAGAGTGGTTGACCAAAAACCGATTCGTTTGTAAAGTCAACCTTTTTTGATGATTTTTTGTAATATCTCGGCCAAATAATGTCCGATTTGGGAAATTTATACCATTTTGGACTCGTAAGGATCAGTACTATCGATTGGCATCAAAAAAATAAAAATCTAAATTTTTGCCAAAATCGACCAAATGGCAAGGGGTTACATCACGTTTTTTGTCAAAATCGGGGTCGGCTCGAAAATCAAAACTTTTTTGATGCTTTTTATTGAATATCTCGGGTAAATTCTGTCAGATTTTGAAATGTTATACCTTTTTGAATTTGTAGGGATCCCTACTATCAATCTGCATTCAAGCATTTTAAAAATCGATTGGTTAAAAAGAGTGGTTGACCAAAAACCGATTCGTTTGTAAAGTCAACCTTTTTTGATGATTTTTTGTAATATCTCGGCCAAATAATGTCCGATTTGGGGATTTTATACCATTTTGGACTCGTAAGGATCAGTACTATCGATTGGCATCAAAAAAATAAAAATCTAAATTTTTGCCAAAATCGACCAAATGGCAAGGGGTTACATCACGTTTTTTGTCAAAATCGGGGTCGGCTCGAAAATCAAAACTTTTTTGATGCTTTTTATTGAATATCTCGGGTAAATTCTGTCAGATTTTGAAATGTTATACCTTTTTGAATTTGTAGGGATCCCTACTATCAATCTGCATTTAAGTATTTTAAAAATCGATTGGTCAAAAAGAGTGGTTGACCAAAAACCGATTCGTTTGTAAAGTCAACCTTTTTTGATGATTTTTTGTAATATCTCGGCCAAATAATGTCCGATTTGGGAAATTTATACCATTTTGGACTCGTAAGGATCAGTACTATCGATTGGCATCAAAAAAATAAAAATCAAAATTTTTGCCAAAATCGACCAAATGGCAAGGGGTTACATCACGTTTTTTGTCAAAATCGGGGTCGGCTCGAAAATCAAAACTTTTTTGATGCTTTTTATTGAATATCTCGGGTAAATTCTGTCAGATTTTGAAATGTTATACCTTTTTGAATTTGTAGGGATCCCTACTATCAATCTGCATTCAAGCATTTTAAAAATCGATTGGTTAAAAAGAGTGGTTGACCAAAAACCGATTCGTTTGAAAAGTCAACCTTTTTTGATGATTTTTTGTAATATCTCGGCCAAATAATGTCCGATTTGGGGATTTTATACCATTTTGGACTCGTAAGGATCAGTACTATCGATTGGCATCAAAAAAATAAACATCTAAATTTTTGCCAAAATCGACCAAATGGCAAGGGGTTACATCACGTTTTTTGTCAAAATCGGGGTCGGCTCAAAAATCAAAACATTTTTGATGCTTTTTATTGAATATCTCGGGTAAATTCTGTCAGATTTTGAAATGTTATACCTTTTTGAATTTGTAGGGATCCCTACTATCAATCTGCATTTAAGCATTTCAAAAATCGATTGGTTAAAAAGAGTGGTTGACCAAAAACCGATTCGTTTGTAAAGTCAACCTTTTTTGATGATTTTTTGTAATATCTCGGCCAAATAATGTCCGATTTGGGGATTTTATACCATTTTGGACACGTAAGGATCAGTACTATCGATTGGCATCAAAAAAATAAAAATCTAAATTTTTGCCAAAATCGACCAAATGGCAAGGGGTTACATCACGTTTTTTGTCAAAATCGGGGTCGGCTCGAAAATCAAAACATTTTTGATGCTTTTTATTGAATATCTCGGGTAAATTCTGTCAGATTTTGAAATGTTATACCTTTTTGAATTTGTAGGGATCCCTACTATCAATCTGCATTTAAGTATTTTAAAAATCGATTGGTCAAAAAGAGTGGTTGACCAAAAACCGATTCGTTTGTAAAGTCAACCTTTTTTGATGATTTTTTGTAATATCTCGGCCAAATAATGTCCGATTTGGGAAATTTATACCATTTTGGACTCGTAAGGATCAGTACTATCGATTGGCATCAAAAAAATAAAAATCTAAATTTTTGCCAAAATCGACCAAATGGCAAGGGGTTACATCACGTTTTTTGTCAAAATCGGGGTCGGCTCGAAAATCAAAACTTTTTTGATGCTTTTTATTGAATATCTCGGGTAAATTCTGTCAGATTTTGAAATGTTATACCTTTTTGAATTTGTAGGGATCCCTACTATCAATCTGCATTTAAGTATTTTAAAAATCGATTGGTCAAAAAGAGTGGTTGACCAAAAACCGATTCGTTTGTAAAGTCAACCTTTTTTGATGATTTTTTGTAATATCTCGGCCAAATAATGTCCGATTTGGGAAATTTATACCATTTTGGACTCGTAAGGATCAGTACTATCGATTGGCATCAAAAAAATAAAAATCTAAATTTTTGCCAAAATCGACCAAATGGCACGTTTTTTGTCAAAATCGGGGTCGGTTCGAAAATCAAAACTTTTTTGATGCTTTTTATTGAATATCTCGGGTAAATTCTGTCAGATTTTGAAATGTTATACCTTTTTGAATTTGTAGGGATCCCTACTATCAATCTGCATTTAAGTATTTTAAAAATCGATTGATCAAAAAGAGTGGTTGACCAAAAACCGATTCGTTTGTAAAGTCAACCTTTTTTGATGATTTTTTGTAATACATCACGTTTTTTGTCAAAATCGGGGTCGGCTCGAAAATCAAAACTTTTTTGATGCTTTTTATTGAATATCTCGGGTAAATTCTGTCAGATTTTGAAATGTTATACCTTTTTGAATTTGTAAAGATCCCTACTATCAATCTGCATTTAAGCATTTCAAAAATCGATTGGTTAAAAAGAGTGGTTGACCAAAAACCGATTCGTTTGTAAAGTCAACCTTTTTTGATGATTTTTTGTAATATCTCGGCCAAATAATGTCCGATTTGGGAAATTTATACCATTTTGGACTCGTAAGGATCAGTACTATCGATTGGCATCAAAAAAATAAAAATCTAAATTTTTTCCAAAATCGACCAAATGGCAAGGGGTTACATCACGTTTTTTGTCAAAATCGGGGTCGGCTCGAAAATCAAAACTTTTTTGATGCTTTTTATTGAATATCTCGAGTAAATTCTGTCAGATTTTGAAATGTTATACCTTTTTGAATTTGTAGAGATCCCTACTATCAATCTGCATTTAAGCATTTCAAAAATCGATTGGTTAAAAAGAGTGGTTGACCAAAAACCGATTCGTTTGTAAAGTCAACCTTTTTTGATGATTTTTTGTAATATCTCGGCCAAATAATGTCCGATTTGGGAAATTTATACCACTTTGGACTCGTAAGGATCAGTACTATCGATTGGCATCAACAAAATAAAAATCTAAATTTTTGCCAAAATCGACCAAATGGCAAGGGGTTACATCACGTTTTTTGTCAAAATCGGGGTCGGCTCGAAAATCAAAACTTTTTTGATGCTTTTTATTGAATATCTCGGGTAAATTCTGTCAGATTTTGAAATGTTATACCTTTTTGAATTTGTAGGGATCCCTACTATCAATCTGCATTCAAGCATTTTAAAAATCGATTAGTTAAAAAGAGTGGTTGACCAAAAACCGATTCGTTTGTAAAGTCAACCTTTTTTGATGATTTTTTGTAATATCTCGGCCAAATAATGTCCGATTTGGGAAATTTATACCACTTTGGACTCGTAAGGATCAGTACTATCGATTGGCATCAAAAAAATAAAAATCTAAATTTTTGCCAAAATCGACCAAATGGCAAGGGGTTACATCACGTTTTTTGTCAAAATCGGGGTCGGCTCGAAAATCAAAACTTTTTTGATGCTTTTTATTGAATATCTCGGGTAAATTCTGTCAGATTTTGAAATGTTATACCTTTTTGAATTTGTAGGGATCCCTACTATCAATCTGCATTCAAGCATTTCAAAAATCGATTGGTTAAAAAGAGTGGTTGACCAAAAACCGATTCGTTTGTAAAGTCAACCTTTTTTGATGATTTTTTGTAATATCTCGGCCAAATAATGTCCGATTTGGGAAATTTATACCATTTTGGACTCGTAAGGATCAGTACTATCGATTGGCATCAAAAAAATAAAAATCTAAATTTTTGCCAAAATCGACCAAATGGCAAGGGGTTACATCACGTTTTTTGTCAAAATCGGGGTCGGCTCAAAAATCAAAACTTTTTTGATGCTTTTTATTGAATATCTCGGGAAAATTCTGTCAGATTTTGAAATGTTATACCTTTTTGAATTTGTAGGGATCCCTACTATCAATCTGCATTCAAGCATTTCAAAAATCGATTGGTTAAAAAGAGTGGTTGACCAAAAACCGACTCGTTTGTAAAGTCAACCTTTTTTGATGATTATTTGTAATATCTCGGCCAAATAATGTCCGATTTGGGGATTTTATACCATTTTGGACTCGTAAGGATCAGTACTATCGATTGGCATCAAAAAAATAAAAATCTAAATTTTTGCCAAAATCGACCAAATGGCAAGGGGTTACATCACGTTTTTTGTCAAAATCGGGGTCGGCTCGAAAATCAAAACTTTTTTGATGCTTTTTATTGAATATCTCGGGTAAATTCTGTCAGATTTTGAAATGTTATACCTTTTTGAATTTGTTAGGGATCCCTACTATCAATCTGCATTCAAGCAATTCAAAAATCGCTTGGTCAAAAAGAGTGGTTGACCAAAAACCGATTCGTTTGCAAAGTCAACCTTTTTTGATGATTTTTTGTAATATCTCGGCCGAATAATGTCCGATTTGGGGATGTTATACCATTTTGGACTCGTAAGGATCAGTACTATCGATTGGCATCAAAAAAATAAAAATCTAAATTTTTGCCAAAATCGACCAAATGGCAAGGGG